>NC_080686.1:2448338-2751368 GCF_030445035.2 Dasypus novemcinctus | reverse complement strand
TTCAAGAAATATGTTAAAAACTCTGGATTTGTTATATATGATTTTTAACTTAAAATATTTTTTATTTTAAGTTACACCTAGGTTTCAATTTTAAATAGTTTTCACTAGTTTTCAATACTTTAATATTCCAGAAATTATTGCCCATTAAAAGCTAAATAAAGCATGTAAACAGGGACACCCATATTCCCTTTCTCCATGGGATTCAATATGGTTCATCCAGGACTGGCACCTGTTTACAACTTACCCAACTAGAAGGTACCAACATTTTGCATGTTCATATCATATATGTTTTCTCACTCTCCCTGAATCTACTGGTGTCTCTCACCAAAAAAAAATCTTGAATTCATAAAAGATACTACAGCATGCCATGACTTCTAGCCATCAAAGACATCAAGGATTTGAACTTGTCTAAGTCTTGCCAAAATATTCAGTGAGAAGGGAAAGAATAAACCCCATGGGAAAAACACAGAAAATGTTATGAGAAAAAACTGTCATGAAAACCCATGGCAAAATCTCATCATCATCAGAAGTGTGAAACAGGAAACATATTACTCACTATGGATAAGGCCCAAATTCTCCCAGAGCCACTGGAGCCTCCCACATCTGTCCTGTACAAGAAAGATCTTGTCTTCACAGAAGGCAGAGTGCCATAGTCTTGGGGCCAAACAGGGAGGCTTTGACACTTGTTCTGAGGTTCACTTGGGTCAAAAAACTGGTTTGAGTGTCCTCTCTTGGCTGCCACGGCACAGCACAGGAAGTGTGCTCACTCTTCAGCTGTGGATATGCACCCCCTTCAGACCTCCCACAGAATCTTTGAAATTAAATTTCCATATTCTCCAGTGGCTTAAATTTGCAAGTTCAAAGAAAATGGAGGTATCAACTTCCTTGATGAGAATGCATAGAGATAATAAGAAGCAAAGAATAAGTTAAATATAAAAAATCAACTGATTTCACCTTCCCAACAATGAAAAAAAATTAAGTGTAAAACAAAAAAAATGTATTTATAATAGTAAACAAATGCAGTAAATTCCTTTGGTCAAACCTGAAAATATATTAACATCTTTATCTCATAAACTATGGAAAATGTTATATAAATGGAGAAATATTCCTTGTTCATATTAGGTAGACTCAATATTTTTTAAGATCTCAATCAAAATTCCAGCAAGATATTTAGCAGATATTGATAAACTTTTTATTCCTGGAATAGCATAAAAATTGCTTTAAAAAAGAAAATTTAAAGCTCACATTGCCTGAGTTCAATCTTTTTTAGAAAGCTACCCTTAATTAGTAGGGTATAAACCTGGCAAAAAGTAAAGAGGAAATGAATGGAGTCCATATGTAGAGCCATGAAAATATAGCCAAGTGAACATAATCCTTTCAACAAATAGTAACAACTGGATGCCATCTAGAAAAATGAAGCCATAAATTTTGCATTCTCTACGGAAATTCACCCAAAATAGTTCTTAAGATTTGTGTGTAAGATGCAAAATGAAAAAATTTTAGAATCCATCAAAAGGAAAATCTTCATGATGTTAGGTCTGCTGATGAGTGTTTATATGCAACCTTTAAATAAAAGCAATGAAAAAAAATACGGTAACGGGACTTTATTTTTAAAATGAAAATACTACTTTGTGAAAGATACTCATAACAGAGTGAAAAGAGAAAAGACCTCAACCCTGAACTGGTAGAAAGTTTTATAAAACACATATATCTAAAAAGGAGTTGTACCAAAATATACAAAAGACCTACAACACAATAAAAAGAAAACAAACCATACAATTAAAAATTGAAAAATGGCTGACCAGACACCTCACTCTGTTAGGTATACCATTGGCAAATAAGCACACATAAAGATACTCAACATTGTTTGTCATTATAGAAAAGCAACTTAAAACCTGAAAGACACTACATCCCCAATGGAGTGGCTAACTATCCAAAGCAAAGAAAATACCAATTGCTAGCCTTGATGTGTAACAACAGAAACTCTCATTCATTGCTAGAGGGCATGCATAATGGTAGAGCTGCTTTGGAAGACATTTTTGCATATCTTACAAAGTTAAAGATATCTCAGTATATGACTTTTCAGTCACATACCTAGGTATGTACCCACATTTGATAATTAATGTCCACATAAAAAACCCACATATTTATAGCAACTTTTAATTGAAATAACTAGAAGCTAGAAGAAACCAAGATGTCCTACACTAGGTGAATGAATAATCAAACTGTGGTACAACTATGCCCTGGGATACTACTACTCAGCAATAAAAAAGGAAAGCACTATCCTGACACATGAAGATATGGATGAAATAAAATTCATATTACTAAGAAAAAGATGCTAGTCAGAAAAGGCTATATAATGCATTTTAAGGTTACATATTCTTGGTGCTGGGGTACAATATAAGGGACTACTTTATTTCCATACAACAAAACTATGTGCTCCAGATTTTCTGTCAAAAAAATATGTCAGATATCCTTTCAACTCTCCTTAGTCTACATTTAAGTCAGAAATGCACTGGGGAAAAGACATTATATTAAGTGTGTCCTCACAAATCCCAGCACCATAATAAGGTAGGCACAATTCCAAGAGTTACAGAGATAAATGGACAGTTAAACAAACAAATATTCTTGCCTTCTTGTGTCTTCCATTGTAATATAAAAAATACAAAGACCAGCTATGGAATAAAAGAAAATACTTTCAACATAAGGAAAGTATGGAACTAAAACAAATATATCTGCCAGTAAATACTTTAAATGGTAAATCTTCCATCTTAGATTAGATCATATATCAAAATCCAAAAAATGGGAAGCTGATGTGGCTCAACCAGTTGGGCACCTGCCTACCACATGGGAGGTCCTGAGTTTGGGTCTCATTGCCTCCAGAAAGAAGGCAATCAGATGCCACCTCCTGCAGCATTAAGCCAGATGCCACCCCTGCTGCAGCAAGCATTTGTCACAGACCAGCAGATCTCACAGCCCATGGGCAGCAAATGTGACTCAGGCCATTGGGCACTCACCTCTCATGTGGGAGGTCCTAGGTTCAGTTCCTGGTGCCACTGGAGAAGGTGAGCAAACAATGAGCAGACAGATGAGAGAACCATCTGGGGAAGGTGTGATAAAGAAAAATAAATAAATCTTTAAAAAAACACAAAAAATGAATTTATAATAGTAAAAAATGTAGTAAATTCCTTTGGTCAAACCTAAAAGTATATAAATATCTTTATCTCATAAACTATGGAAAATGTAGAAAAAATTAGTTAAATAAATGGAGAAATATTCCTTATTCATACAGATAGACTCAATATTTTTAAGATCTCAATCAAAATTCCAGCAAGATATTTGATAGATATTGACAACTGCTTTTATTCCTAGAATAGCATGCAAATGGCTTTAGAAAAAGAAAATTGGAAAGCCCTCACTGCCTGATTCCAGTCTTTATTTGAAAGCCTCATTAGTTAACAGAACATAAACCTGGTACAAAGAAAAGTGGAAATGAATAGAGAGAGTCCACATGTAGACACATGCAAATATTGTCAAGGGAACATAATCTTTTCAACAAATGGTAACTGAGCAGCTGGATGGCCATATAGACAAATAAAATTTTATTTCCATAAAAACTGGAATAATGATGAAAGTAATATGAATTCAAAGCTTTATTGGGAAGCTGCCATGCCTGATAGCCTGTGCTTTCTAGTCAGTACCCGATATTTCACTGTCACGACCAACACAGAGCCATCTACAACATGGTTTGGGTCTGGACTGCACCACAGAATTTAGGGAGAGGAGGATCTTGAGATTCTCTATTTCCAGTACTCGTCTACAGGCAGCCCTGTGGTGGTGGAAGAACAGAACCCCTGAGGAATTCTTCCCTGGGAAGCTTTGCTGATTTGGAGCTGCTGGAAATATTTCTCATTAATATGTGAAGATAATCATTATACCATTTTACTGTAATGGCAGGGACTCAGCTCTGGAATTTTATCTAGAAAAAGCATTTGGATCCATCTTCAATAACTTCACGATACCAGAAGTGCCCGCTCTTGAGCCTACAATTTAAAAAAAAACAAACAAACTGGGAATACATAGCTAGCATCATAAATTTTAAGACTGAAAACCTTTCTGATAGGATCAGGAGCAAAACAAAGATTCCAGTTTTCATCAGCACTCTTCATCATTGATCTGGATGCCCTAGCCAGAGCAATTATGGAAAGAAAAAAAAAGATGAAAAGGCATCCAAATTGGAAAGGAAAAAAAGAAAACAATATCTATTTGCAGATAACACAATTTATATATAAAAAGTCCTCTAGAATCCACAAAAATACTGTTAGCACTAATAAACAATGTCAGCAAAGTTGCATAATAGTCTGTTGTATCTTTATACCATAACAACTAACAATATGAAAAGGAAATTACAAACAATTTCTTTTCCAAAAGAACAAAGTCCTTAGGAAGAATTTGATCCAAGGAGTTGCAAGATTTGTAATGTAAGAACTATGAAACATTGCTGAAATATAGTAAAGGAGGGGAGACTGGAGAAGACATTTTAGGAAGCAAAGATTAATGAAAATTATTTAACACCATTATTGTTCATGAGAAATTGTGAAGATTGCAATAATGATAATTCTAAACCAGATGAGCAAAATAGTAAAATTTAAAATATTTTTGAAAAGTTCATTTTTACTAAATTCAAGAAATTAAAATAAATACAGCATTTATTTTATATACTTTATATACTTTATTTACTTTTCTCTCCTCCCCCCTCATCTGTTCTCTGTGTCCATTCGCTGTGTATTCTTCTGTGTCTGCTTGCATTTTTTGTTAGCAGCACTGGGAATCTGTGTCTCTTTTTGTTGCATCATCTTGCTGCATCAGCTCTCCATGCATGCGGTGCCACTCCTGGGCAGACTGTGCTTTTATCACATGGGGCGGCTCTCCTTGCAGGGCGCACTTCTTATGCATGGGGCTCCCCTATGCGGGGGACACCCGTGTGGCATGGCACTCCTTGTGCGCATCAGCATTGCACATGGGCCAGCTCACCACACGGGTTTGAACCCTGGACCTCCCATATGGTAGGTGGACACTCTATCAGTTGAGTCAAATCTGCTTCCATATATAAAATTTTTAAAAGATTTATTTATCTTCCCCCTTCCCCTCCTCCTGCCCTACTGTTTTTGCTATCTGTGTTGTCTTCTCTTCTTATTTTCTCTCCTCTGGGATTCAATCCTGGAGATCTCTGATGGGGAGAGAGGCTCCCTGTCAATGGTACTCAGTTCCTGGTTTCTGCTGCACTTCACCTTGTCTCTCTTTATTGTTTTTAAACCACTTTATTTTTTTTTCTTATTTCTCCCCCTCCCCCCTGCTGTCTGCTCCCTGTGTCCATTCACTGTGTGTTCTTCTGTGTCTGTTGTACTCTCATTAGGTGGCTCTGGAAAACCATCCTGGGACCTTCCAGAGTAGGAGAGAGGCAATCACTCTCTTGCTCCACCTCAGCTCCCTAGTTCAGTGTGTCTCATATTGTCTCTTCTCTGTGTCTCTTTTTTGTTGCATTATCTTGCTGCATCAGCTCTGTGTGGGTGGCACCACTCCTGGGTGGTCTGCATTCCTGCATGGGGCTGTACTTATTGTGCAGGGGGGCCACTCCTTGCATGGGAGACACCCCTGTGTGGGGTGACACTCCTTGCATATGGCAGCACTCCATGTGGGCCAGCTCACCACATGAGCCAGGAAGCCCTGGGTATCAAACCCTAGAACTCCCATATGGTAGGTGGAAGCTGTATCTGTTGAGCCATATCCACTTCTCTTTGTCTCTCTTGTTGATGCATCATCATCTTGCTGTATGACTCACTTGTGCGGGACACTGATTCACCATGTGAGTGCTTGTGTGGCCACTGGCTTACCATACAGACATGCTTTCTTTTCTTCTTTTTCCAGAGATTGAACCCAGGTCCTCCCATATGGTAGGCAGAAGCTCTTATCGCTTGAGCCACATCCACTTCCCTATATAAAATTTCATAATTAAAATATTTCATTTTACTGATGCTAATGACTATGCTTGTGAGCTGATAAACCTAAAATAAGAACAAGGCCTAGAGCAACATTGTGCCTGGGAATTTCCTCCTGTCAGCCTTCATGTTACTCAAATGTGGCCAGTCTCGAAGCCAAACTCAGCATGTAAATGCAATGCCTTCCCTCCAGCGTGGGACATGACACCCGGGGATGAGCCTCCCTGGCAACGAGGGACCACTATCAAATACCAACTGATGATGCAACTGGAAAAGGACCTTATACAGAAGGTTCAATGCGGATCAGCAGAATATCCATGTCTACATAAAATACCATGACTTTAAAATGCTGTTTGACCTAAAGTAAGGGGGAAATGGAAAGGAGAAATGAGTTTATATGGCTACGAGTTTCTAAAAAAGAGTCTGGAGGCTGGCAGAAGGATTGCCCTCATGCACAACTGAGCAGAGTCAGAGAGACAGATAAAGCAGATACAACCCCCAGATAATGGTTCCTTTGAAGGCTAAAGAGACCCATGAGAGTTATGGTCATGGCCGATGGGGTTAACTATCAGGGCAGATGGCCCCTCTTTGGAAATGGTGTGTATGTGTGATGAATCTGGACTCAGATGGGATCTCCCTTCATAAGTCTTTCATGCTAATGTGCCGGAGGTGCAGTTAACGTTGGGGTTTAAGATATATTTAGGGGATTTGAATCTCTGGACCGACAATGTGATAGCCAGGTCCTGAGCCTCAACAGACTCCAGCACCTACAATCTGATTTATTGGACTTACCACACTCAGCTAAGATGGAGTTGAAGAAGGACAATCACCACACCGTGGAGCCTAGAGTGATTACAACTGAAAATGGGAGGACTGCATCCAGCATCCATGTGGAATCTGAGCCTCCTCTTGACATAGAGGTGCAATGGACACAACCAATCCAATGTCCACATAGAAGAGGTGGCATGGAATTGGGAAAAGTGGACATGGTGGACGATGGGTATGGGGAAGGGCAGGAGGAGATGAGAGATGGAGGCGTCTTTGGGACATGGAGCTGCCCTGGATGGTGCCTCAGAGGTAATCACCGGACATTGTAAATCCTCATAGGGCCCACTGGATGGAATGGAGGAGAGTGGGGGCCATGATGTGGACCATTGTCTATGAGGTGCAGAGGTGCCCAAAGATGTACTTACCAAATCCAATGGATGTGTCATGATGATGGAAACGAGTGTTGTTGGGGGGGGAGAGGGGGGGTGGGGGGGGGGTGGGGATGAATGGGACCTCACATATATATTTTTAATGTAACATTATTACAAAGTCAATAAAAAAAAATTAATTTAAAAAAAAATATTTCATTTTAAATTACACCTTATTCTTTGAATTTTCATCAAAATGTTACAGAAAAATCACCCCTTAAAAATGAATAAAAGCATGTAATTGGGGCATCAATGTTTTCTGTCTCCCTGGGATTTAATATGGCATATCCAGGACCAGACTGACCCAACTTACCAACTGGAAAGTCCTGCTCTCTCTGAATCTGTCAAAATTTCTCACTAGAAACAATCCAGAATGAGGAAAAGATGCCTTGATCAATATGCCTTGATCAGAAATTTGCACATGCTTTGCTAAAAAATCCCATGACAAAGAATAAAACATATGGGAAAATTGCAGAAAATAAGTGATTTAAGAAAAATCACCACAGACATGATATTTAAGAAATACCATCTCAGAGAAACCATGGCAAATGCCCCTTCTCAGCATGAGGAATGCCAACAGGAAGCTTTTTACTCACTGTGGACAGTGTCCAAGTTGTCTTAGTATGAGGGCATCTCCCCCTGTAATCCTGTGGATGATGACCTTGTTCTCTCAGGAGAAGCAGTGCCTGCAATTCACAGGGCCAGGGAAGCCTTTGGAACCTTTGGAGGTCTGAGCCTTAGTTGGGATGAAAAAAAGTGAGTTGATTGCCCCCTCATTGCCAAGGAGTATAGTATGGGGCACTTGATTCTCACAGCTGGTGGTGTGGATGTGGGTCCCCCTGAGGCTCCCTTCTTATTTCTGAAATTTTCATCTTATTCAGTGCCATAAATTTGCAAATTGAAAGTAAACAGAGCTACCAACTGCCTTAATGAGAAGGCATAGTGATAAGAAGAAGCAAAGTATAAGGCTATTATTAAAAAATCAATTTCTCCTTTCTAACACAGCTCCCCTCAGTTCCTCTCTTCATCTATTGGGATGACGGGGCTCTCCTTTCCTATGCTTCCCCAAACCCTCAAGGAGGGAGGAGAGCTGGAAGTATATCTGAGAGAGGAAGAGCATGGATGGCAGTCCAGGAACTGCACTAGAACTTGTCCTTGTGGTGAGTCAGGAAGTCCCCAAGTGCCAGGGTTAGGGACAGGGGCTGTAGCTACTTCTTCAGCATCGTGCTCCCAATGCAGGTGCTGTTCAGGGAGGCTTTGAATAGGTTGGCTTCGGGCAGGTCCCACTGTTACAGGAGACACTTTTGTCCTATATCTTCATTCTGGCATTGAACTACAAGCCTACTTGCAACTGGTCATTTTTTTTAGGCCAGTAAAAAGAATTCATTTGTAAAATGGGAGAAAGAACAGATCTTGCTGAGAAATGGGGAAATATACACTAAGACTTAGTTCAGGCTCCTCTAGGTAGATGGCCTGGCCCAGAGATACAAACACCAACCAGTTCAGTGTGTACCTCCCAGCTATAGCTATGACAATTCTGGCAACAGCATTCTGGGTGTCTGTTTCTCATCCCAACCCAGTGTCCAAGCCATCCAGGCCACCAAAGAACAGCAGCAGAGTAAAGCCCAGGGGCAACAGTGAGGGCTGTGAAGGCAGCAGCTGTGTCCCTGCAGGAGGAGAGTTGTGGATCAACTTGGTATCCCAGGTTGGTGGCAGCAGTGCCTTCTCCAGGTCTAGGTTCTACTCCTGTCCCATGCACAAATATCTTACTCATTGCTGCCATGGCCACCACCATCCCTTGTGACTTTCCTTTCTTTTTTGTAATTTTCTTTGTATGAGATTGGTTATCCTGAAGTAATTTCTTTGCAGGGTATGATTATTTTTCCCATTAAAAAAATGAAACGTGAGACAAAGTGTGCTATCCAGTGTGATAGTCACTAACTCCTATATTTTTGAATACTATCTTAATTTAAAGTAAATTAAACTAAAAATACAATTCCTTAGTTGTACTAGCCATATTTCTGGTGACTATACAAAAGATACATTTAAGATATATATAATGTTGATTATAAAAATGCCAGGTCATTCATGAACTCATAATGAATGGAATGATACCAATAACTTAAAGCACTCTCAGAGTACATAACTTATTAGGGAAAAAATGATAAATTAGGAGAGCATAATAAAGAAACAATAATTTTCAATTGCCCAATTCATCCCCACAGCCTTGGAGAAGACCTCTCTGAAAAAGAGAAGAAATGGGTCCCCAAAATAGGGCCCTCATCTAGGACTTAAGGAGAGAAAGGCTACCAGCAGGTCTTGCACTAATGCACTGGGCAACATTGTGGAAATTAGAAGCAGACACATCCTCTTAATCCCAGCATTAGTAGTTCCTTGCCTGGGCACTGAAGCCTGGGTGTCAGCCTGTACTAACCTCCTGACCACTTTGCATGGGTACAACTTGCCCAGCAACCCCAGAGGACCTGGCTACTGCTGATGTTTTTCCTGTGGTGGGAGGAACAAAAAATTTTAACTATGAAGAAATTATTTCATAACTGAAACAAAAAATCCATCTCTATTTCACCTATAAACTTCATGACAACTGAAAACTGCCAAACTAGAGAAAAAAGAGGAAATAGGGCATATAGTTGACCACATCCTTCTAGCACTTAAAAAGTTGAAAATTCACATGCCTCAGTTAAATTCTGACCTTTTAAGACAAAGAAAAGCTGAGAGTAATGAAACTCAGAAGAGAAGAAAGAGACCAGCAAACACTGCCATTTGCCTTGCCTTGTGACAGGTGTCCAGGATCTGTTGGTCTTCAGAGAAAAAGCATCACCTGTTGATGCCTTGATTTGGACATTTTCATGACCTCAGAAACATAAGCTTGTAAGTTTAAAAATCCCCATTGTAAAAGCCAGCCTAGTTCTGATATAATGCATTTCAGCAGCATAGCAAACTAAAACAGGGCTCTTTACAAGTATTCACCTAGAACAAAATTGATGTATTGATTTCATCTATTTACTACCTTTCCAATCAGAAAATAGGAAGTAAATCCTAACCTCACTAAGCAAATTTAGAAAAACAAGTAAAGCTTTTGATGACTTTAAATCTCAAGAAACTGGAAATTCTTTGTTAAAATGCTCTAAGTGCAAACATGCCTTAAACAGAGATCAGGTGTTTGAGCATATCATAAGATTTTCTACAGTTTTCTTAAAGATATGTACTGGTCAATCATCTTTCCTTGGGAACATGTCTTGCATCATTACAATTTATAGTATTAGTTCATTCATAAAGTAGCTGTTGCTCACTCACTGCATAAAAGGTGGGAGGTAGGGTCTTAGTGGGGGCTCAAAGCAGCTAAGATACCATGGTGGCTTCCCTTTAGAAAACTATTCCATGAAAGCAGCTACAGTCCTAAATCACTGACAACATTCCTCCATCAATCCAACCTAAATTAATGTTAAACAAGATATTATGTTAAAGGACCGTTTAACTCTAAAACCCATTAGAACCAAGAGAATTTCTAGTCTAGTAGTATTCAAACAGGATAGTGAGTAACCATCAGAGCCTGCTACACATGAGAAGAGTTTTAACTGAGCACTAATTGTGTCCTAAACACAGTGAGATTCAGCCCTCAGTTACCAAAATCCAGTCCTGGTCTTCTCAAAGTTAAATTCTAATGAAGAGGAAGAGAATAATCATTAAAATAGGTACATAACCAAGAGAGTTACAACCTCTCCAGTGGAGAAAATAAATAAGTTTAAATAGGATGGCCAGGGTAAGCCTCTCCGAGGAAGTGTGGCATGCTTACTGAGGCCTAAAGCAAGAAGAAAAGCCAGCACCTGAAGAAAGAAAGAACTTCCCAGATGGAAGGAAGGGCAGATGCGAAGTCCAAAAGTACATGAAATCCAAGATTTCTCCAGGAAATACAGACAGGCCAGGATGCCTGGAGTATGAAGAGTGTGGGAAAGAGATATGATATGAGACTGAAGGAGCAGGGAAGCACCAGGTCCTGCCAGGCCTGCAGATTCTGGTTGAAGAATTCTGGATTATATTCCAAGACCAAATGAATGACACTTCAGCATTTGAAGAAGAATGTACACTTCTAAGATTATTCTGGCTGCTAAGAGAATAATGAGCTATAGGGAAGCAAGTATGGAAATTGAAAGGTCATTTATGGGACTTTGGAGAATGCAGATGAAAGCATAAGGGATATGGGTTATGATGGCAGTTGTGCAGTGATGAGGTTATGTTTTGGAGATAGGACTGACAAGACTTGCTGATGAATTGGATTAAAAGAGTAAAACAGAAGACTTAAGAATAACTTAGGAGTTCTCTCTGCCTAGAGCCCACACCAAATCTTCGTGTGTATTTCCATCTTTCTCTCCCATTTTGCAGCAAGTTCTGTACTTTTCCCCCATTTCCCAATAAGTTCTTCTTACTGGCCTAAAATAAAAGAATAACTTAGGATCTGATGTGGTAGTTTGAAGTTGAACCCCCCAAAAGACTGTTTATTAATGAATCCCATGCCTATGGGCGTGAGACTCTGCATTAGATTTGGATAAGGAACCTTGATTAGATTACTTTACTTGAACACTTTTGATTTGACTAAATCAGTGGGGCTTGACTAGATTGGGTTTTCACCTTTTTACTGTAGCCTTACATAAATGGAGACAGAGAAAAGAGGCACACAGAAAAGAGAACTACCATCTTGACCTGGCCAGGTGTGAGGGCTCAAGGAACACTAGCAGCCAAAGCTGAAGCAAAAAGTCTCCTAGAATTCTGAATCCCGACAGCAGCTGTGGTAGAGTCTGGAGGGGAACACAGGGACATTGGCAGAGATCAGCCACCACCTTGCCTCACAACATGAAAGGATGTCAGCATCACCAGTAGCAGACTTTGATGAGAAAGCTTCTCTTAATTTGGACATTTCATGGCCTTGGAACTGTGAGGTGTTCCCCCTAAATAAAATTCCCATTCTAAAAGTCAAATCATTTCTGATAATTTGCATCAGCAGCCTTGTGGCAAACTAAGGCATCTGGGATCAATTAGGTATTAACATTTAGTGGGATGGGAAAGATTCAGAGATGAGCAGATTTAGAGATTGGCATGAGCAGGAATTCAGTGCAAGCACTCTAACTTTGAGAAGCCCATTAGCCTTGATATACATGTCCTGAAAGTAGGGGCCAGAGCTAGAATTGTAGTGGGGCACATCATTAGTTAGCACTGCTTTGATTGGAAGAGAAAAAAATCCAATGCAGCTAGCTTAAGCCAAGAAAATAACTAAATGGAAATTAAAATTTTAAAAACTGTAATGAATTTTTGGCTTGCCTAACCAGTAAGCCCAGTAAACCAGTAAATTTCATTCAAGCACAGCTAAATTCAGAGACTCAGTGACAGCAGGGCTCCACCTCAGTCTCCAGCGCCAAGCTTTCTTTCTTCCTTTATTGTTTTAATTCTAAAACCAGCTTATTTCATTGCAGGGCACAAAGTGCCACCATTGTGTCCAAAGAAAGAGGAAAACTTTTCACATGATCTGTATATTGAGACTTAAGAAACACTGACTGCCCTGTTTTGAGCCATGAGTGCATCCCTGAACTTTTCAGGCAACCAAATTTATGGAGAACGCAATTGGTTTGGGTCATGAGCTCATCCTGTGAGTCAAACTAGGGAGAGGAGAGGGAAAAGCAGTGACAGCCCTGCCAATCCCTGGTGAAGCTGAAATAACTTGTCCCCCCAAAGAATAAGCTGGGTACTATGTCACATAGAGTGGGGAGGGCTGGTGGATTAAGGTGTGTTTAGTTGATGTAATATACAACCACAATATTTGTTTTAGCATATTAAAATGCTAATTTTGCTCAGAGAAGAATCTATTATTGTTTCTTATCAGGCAGGCTTCTTTGAAGAAATTATGCAAGGACCCAGGTACTTCTCTTTTCTATCTGTACAATCTTCAACAAGTGGCTTCCAAAATTGTAGTGCCTATCTCTTTCAAGCTAGCAGCAGGAGAAAGATGAGGTGAAGACACACTTACTTCTTAACCACCTCTAGTCATAATACAGAATGAGTCACGTGGTCACTCATGCAGGTGAAGAAGGTCTGAAAAAGTAGTGTCAGGTGCAGCTGTCACTTCCCAAAACAACTCTACACACCAAAAGTGAAGCCTGAACCTCTGGTGAACAGAAGCCATTTCTGCTACAGGTTCAATTACATTATGCATTAAGAGTGCTGGAAATCTAATCATGAAATTAGCATCCCTTCCAAATATGGAAGTTAAAGGGACTCCAAATACCAAAATCATTTTCAAAAGGAAGTACAAAGTTGGAAGTGTCACACTTCCCAATTTCAAAAATTATGACAAAGCTAGAGTAATCAAAACAGTGTGGGAAGGAGAACTATGAGAAGATGGCAGAGTAAGAAGCTCCAGGGATCAGTGGCTCCACCAAAACAACTATTGATCTGGAAGAAACTGTTGAAATCAACTATTTTGAAACCCTAAGTTAAAGTGGGACACTATGTATAATCCAAGAAAAAAATGTAGGAGAGGCTGATAAATTATAGTAAATACTGATGAATTATGCCCTCTGTGCAGCAGGTAGCATTTCCCATCACCCAGCCTCAAAATTGGCAGCAGTGGGAATTACAAACCAGGACATTAGTGCAACTTCTGGTGCTAGGGTAGAAAATAAAGGCCTAGTCCTCCAAATTCCAGGAAATTGTGGTCTGATTGTCAATCACTACTTTGGAGCAGCTAATTCAGATCTCTAGGGCCTGGCTCTCAAAGCAGTGTTTTTAGTCAGTCAAAGGGCAGCTAATGTAAGATACCAGAAACTGTTAGCTTTTATAAAGGGTATTTATTTGAAGTAGAAGCTTACAGTTACCAGGCGATAAAGCATAACTTATTTCCCTCACCAAAGTCTACTGCCACATGTTAGAGCAAGATGACTGCCAATGTCTGCCAAGAGTTCAGGTTTCTTGGGTTCCTCTCTTTCTAGAACCCCATTTCTCTCTGGCCTCAGCTGCTGTGCTCTCTCCACAAGGCCAGCTGTAGACAATCAGGTGAATGGCTCTTTCTCCCTGTTGCTTCTCCTGTGGCTAAGGAGCCATCTCTATTCCTCTGTGTTCTTCTCCTTTGTGTTCACTTCCTGGGCTCCAGCTCAAAACTCTGTTCTTTGCCATGTCTTTTCTCTGAGTCCCTGCCCACCAAGGGGAAAGGACTCAATGCCCTACTAATGTGGCCCAATGAAAAGTCCTAATCATAATTTAATCAATTAAAAGTGATACCTCTGACAGACCAGTTTACAAACATAATCCAATAACTAATTTTAGAATTCACAAACAATGCAAACTGCTACAAGCAGCAAAGGAATATTAATGACAGCACCCTTCCTTAAAACTACAGAAAACAGTTTAAAGACTACCTTAACTGGGAAAATGTGGAACCAAGACAATGCAAATTCAAAGCCATAGGAGAAGCTCCTAGGGACGTTGTTGCACCAACCCAATCTAGCATTTTGTAGTGCTAGCCTGCTCTTGCACTAGGGGTCACCCAGTGGAGGGTGAAAGTCTATTTCAAAGGCTGTACAGGAGGCAATGGAAGTTCTGTAAATTGTAAACAAAAGAATTCTTCTGGCAGCAAATAATCACAAGCCCAGGAAAAGGAACAGGTTCCATGGCGCTACACAGGCTCAGATAAAAGGAACCCACACTTTGCATTAGCCTTGGCTGGTTTTTGATAGAAGCGTTAGGCAATGAAGGTGACCACCAGCCAAGACAATATGCAAAGACTGTGAAGGTGTTTTTACTTTCATGTGTTTTGGCTAGCTCCTGGCATTCAAGAAATTCTGTCATATCACTAGCTGTTTACAAAATTGAGGGGTAGACAGTCCAAGGGCTAAATCCTAGGGTGAACACTTAAAAATATTAAAAAGTACAATGTGCAACAAAAGATTCCAAGACACAGAAACAGGAAATGATATCCAATCCAAAGGAATGAGATTAAAATCCAGAAACTATCAATGACTGGACATACTAGAAAATAATTTAAAAAATTATTCTCATTATGCTCAAGGAAATGAAGGAAAACATGGAGAAAGAACTAAAGAATATGAAGAAAACCAAGACTGATCAATATGGAAATCTCTTTGAGATTCTCAATAAGAACTATACAAAAATACTGCAGTTGAAAACCACAACTGAAAGGAAAAATTCCTCAGAGGGTTTCAACAGCAGATTGGGGTGGCTGAAAAAAAAAGTCAGTGACTGTGCCAATTGAGATGAGTCAGGTTGAGGACCAAAAAGAAAAAAAAAACTATGCTCAGACACACAGTGATCAAATGGTTCAATGCTATTAACAAGGAGAAAGTTATGAAAGCTGCAAGTGAAAAGCAGTAAGTTATGTAGAAGGGAATCCCAAAAAGACTAAGTTCTAAATTTTCACATGATATCATGGAGGCAAGAAGTGGTAAAAAATATCTAACATGCTGAAAGAAAATATTTGTCAGCAAAAAATTGTATATCTTGCAAGACTTCCTTACAACAATGTAAAATGAAGAAGATTAAGATATTTCTAGGGACGCAGACTTGGCCCAGTGGTTAGGGCATCCATCTACCACATGGGAGGTCTGCGGTTCAAACCCCGGGCCTCCTTGACCCATGTGGAGCTGGCCCATGTGCAGTGCTGATGCGCGCAAGGAGTGCCCTGCCATGCAGGGGTGTCGCTGTGTAGGGGAGCCCCATGCGCAAGGAGCGCACCCCATAAGAAGAGCCACCCAGCGCAAAAGAAATTACAGCCTGCCCAAGAATGGCACTGCACACACGGAGAGCTGACACAGCAAGATGACGCAACAAAAAGAAACATAAGATTCCCATGCCGCGGACAACAACAGAAGTGGACAAAGAATAACACACAGAAATATACACAGAGAACAGACAACTGGGGTGGGAAGGGGAAAGGGGAAATAAATAAAATAAATAAATCTTTAAAAAAAAAAAGACAATTCTAGTTAAATAAGAGCTGACTTGCCCTACAAGCAAAGATGAAAAGAGTTCTCCAGACTGAAATTAAAGGACCCTAGACAATGTATCAAAGCACCAGAAAAAATAAAGACCTCCATTAAAGGTAACCATTTAGGTAATGATAAATGACAATACTATTGAATTGCATTTTTTAGTATTTAACTCCACTTCCTACTTCATAAAAGTTCTAAAATAGAAATGTATAAAAAGTAATGATAAATCTATGGCTTAACAGGTACAAAAGTGGAAGGGGGAGGAGTATAGGAATTGTGTATTTAACTTAATTTGGTATGAAATTAAATGTGGTTGTTATATATTTAAGGTATTAAACTTTGACCCCTGATAAATGGAAAGAAAATATATGAAAAATATATTCATAGAGAAATGAGAAGGTACTTAAAATGATACAATACAAAAAAATCAAATCATACACACATATGCATTAGAGGACAAATTGAGGATCAAAAATAGAATAAGCCTTACAAAGACAAAAAGAGCAAAATGGCAGAAGTCCTGCATTATTAGTTACTTTAAATGTAAATGGATGGAACTCTCCAGTCAAAAGGCAGAAATTGGCAGAATGGATAGAAAACCATGACCCAACTATATGCTATTTACAAGAGTCTGACCTTAAATTGAAAGATATGAGTAGCTTAAAAGTGAAAGGAATGAAAATAATGTCCTATAAATACAGTAACAAAAAAGAAAGTTCAGGTTGCTATAATAATATCAATGACTTGAGGGGCAGAGTAGGACCCAAGATGGTGACAGAATAGGAAGCTCTAACAATCAGTTAATATCATTTAATCCCACAGGTCATCTAATAATGAGAGGATCTTTCCAAATCAACTATTTAAGAGGCTCCAGAGACCAGAATACAGTACACAATCCAGGGAAGAACAGAAAAAGAAGACTGACAATCTGAGGTGAAGATTCATGAATAAAATCCTCCATCACCTACTGACAAGGCTGGCTGCCTTAGGACCACTCCCTGACCGGAAGCAGAAGCTCTCTTTCCCCCAATCAGACGAGTGCAAGTGGCCTGGCATCAACTACAGCTTTGGCAAATTTGGCTAGCCGGATTCCAGTCTTGAGCACAGCTGAGGTTTAAATCTACCAAACTACAAAGAAGCCAGCAGCCTTTGTGCTGTCTCCATCACTGGCAGGAGTATAAGCAAGGGTGGTTGAAAAACAGTCTGATACCTGAACAGTAGGGATCAGATTCAGTTCACCCAGTTTGGAAAGCCATTGCTTAGTCCCCCACATTCAGCAGGAGTGGAAATTTGGTGCAGTTTCAACACTTTCTCAGGACACAGCAGGCACATTCACCCCATCAACCTTAAATTGCTACTGCACCTAGGGCACCAGTGCCCATGGAAGGATGAGCAGACAACAGAGAGAAGATTGCAGGCCTTTAGGATCTCTTTTCAAAAGCACAATGGAATCAAACTATACTCCCTTCCTAGGTCCCCTGAGCCTATTTTGACTTGGAAACCAGAGTTGGGAAGATTATTTCCGGGGAGACACTTATACAAAATTAGCCCTCCAGGTAATAGCAGTGAGAGATGAAAGATATTTTCTCTTGCTATGATAATATTGTGCTTGATGCTTAGGTAAAGCACAAACAAGTGTATTGCTGCTGAGTACACAGGACTCCTAAGAGTGTTTAAGAGTGTTCTTCTTCCTCTGGGAAGTTTACTCACTATCCCTAATGCACTAAACCTCTTTTGTCCACCAAGAAAGCACAATTAAAGAAGCTCAACATCATTAGCCATTAGGGAAATGAAATTCAAAATCACAATGAGATGCCCTTTCACACTCATTAGAGTGAATGCTATATAAAAAAAAAATCAACAAGTTTGGAGAAGATATTCCAAAACAGGAACACTCATTCATTGCTGGTGGCAATATAAAATGGTGCAGTGTCTTTGGAAAATACTTTGTTGGTTCCTCAGAAAGCTAAGTATTGACTTAGCATATGAGTTGGCAATTCAAATGCTAGCTATACACCAAAACAAAGTAAAAGCAACAGCTCAAATTGATATTTGCACACTGATGTTCATAGTGGCTTTATTCACGTTCAAATAGATGAAATAAACTCATGTCCATCAACCAATGAATACATAATAAAATATGCTATGTACATGCAATGGAATATTATTAAGCATCAAAAAAGGAATGAAGTTCTGATGGATCCAATAACATGGATGAACCCAAGATATCATGTTGAGTGAAATAAGATAGACTCAAAAGAGAAAATATTGTATGATCTCAGTGATATGAAGTAGTTATAATCAACACAGTCATAGATGCAAAATATACAACAAAGTTTACCAGGGGACAGGGTGGTGATAGTTAATCCATTATTAATGCTTAAAATTTATGGATTTCTACACAAATACATGTTTTGGGGTGTGAGAGACAATGTGCCCCCAGTTCTCAGACCTCCTGGCATTGTCAAGAGCAGCAATACTGCCATCCTGGTGGAGAAAAGTGCCTTACGGAAGACTTATCTGTGTCTGACCTAGCACTACCCCTTCAAAAGGCAATTTTGTGTGCTCTTGGGCTTTGTTGTAAATGGGGATGTGCACCAAGAGCTCTCTAGTCCTCCTGAGCTTAGAAACCTTCATTTCATGCTGAGTCCTGGGTAATCAGAACACTTAATGAGGCAGTTCCCAATGACACGGTAACATCAAATAGAAGTAGTAAATTCAGGACCATACTTGCCAAGGCTGCCAGGAAGTGACATACCTGCATGAGCCTCTGGTGAGACACCCATCAACAATAATCCCAATGTAATACCTCTGCTTGGCACAGTGAGCTACTGTGCTCATGATTTTCAAACTGACTGACAATATTCTAGGCACTGAGATGAACTACTATTTCCTCTAAGATAAGGAACAAAGTGACTATATCTGTTTCTACCCTTCAGATATTTAGTAAATGCCCCAGGAGAGGCAACCAGATACCTATATTAATTTATCCTAGAAGACTCCAACATCACAGACTTCCCATATTCTCCTATTCCCAAACCTATAACATTTCTACCACATATATCCATAAAATCAGCCCTCAGATACCCAATCATTTGCCAAACCCCCTAAAGTATTCCTCACAGAAACATAATCACTGATGCACACTACCTCCCCCATCCCTGACTAAATAATTTCCCATGATTTGTCATATCCATATGCATGTCCAGTATGAATGTCCTTAGATTATCTAAAATAGTACAGATGGCTACAGGAACTTCCAAACTAACTATAAACATTGTGTTTCTTCACTATGTGAGTTCTCTGGTGTGATTAAAGGTTAAACATGTGACTGCAGACTCTTTCAACTCTTTCGTATCCAAAAGCTTTACCTTGGGTGTTCTTTCAATTCATTTAAGCTCAGAATGTTGACTGATGGCTTTTGTTAACATTCATAGGAATTCCCTCTAGTTTAAATAATCTCATGTTGTCTAAGGTTATAAAAATCAAGATATTCCCATATAGATGATATTATGGTATCTCTATCTGAATTCCCTCATGTTGCTGGAGGGCTGAACTTTGAAAGGTTTTCCACATGGGTGATATTCAGGGATTTTTCTCTCCAGAGTGAGTTCTCTTACATTATTTAAGATGAGTTATTGACTGATGTCTTTATCACATAGAGGATATCATTCAGTTAACTTCCAGAGTGTGTTCTCTCATGTTGTTAAGGGATAGAGCAATTAATGAATGAAGGCATTCCCACAAAGATGACCAGTGTGATTTCCCTCAGGTCATTTTAGGGAAGAGCAATCAATGAATGTTTTCCCAATTAGATGACACTCATGGGCTTTGTCTACAATGAGAGTCCTCTCATGTTGTTTAAGGGAAGAGCAATGAAAGAAGGATTTCCCACAAAGATGGCATACATAAGTTTTCTCTCCAATGTGAGAACTCTCCTGCCATCTAAGATTAAAATATTGATAGATGCTTTCCCACACAGATGACATTCATGGAGTTTCTCTCCAATAGAAGAACTCTCATGTCAGATAAGAATAGAATATTGATGGAAGGTTTTCCCACATAGATGACATTCATGGGGTTTCTCTTCAGCATGACATCTCTCATGTGGTTTAAGTGAAAAGTATGTAGTGAAGGTTTTCCTACAAAGATGGCATCCAAGGGGTTTCTCTCCAGGGTGAGTTCTCTGATGTTGTTTAAGATAAGAATATCGACTGAAGGCTTTCCCACATAAATGGCATTTATAGGGTTTCTCTCCAGTGTGAGTTCTTTCATGTTCTTTAAGATAAGAATATTGCCTGAAGGCTTTTCCACATAGGTGACATTCATGGGGTTTCTCTCCACTGTGAGAACTCTCATGTCGTCGAAGATTAGAATATTTACGGAAAGCTTTCCCACATTGATGACATTTATGGGTTTTCTCTCCAGTATGGCATCTCTCATGTTGTTTAAGGGAAGTGGAGGTAGCAAAGGCTTTCCCACAAAGATGGCATCCATAGGGTTTCTCTCCAGTGTGAGTTCTTTCATGTTCTTTAAGAGAAAAGGATTGACTGAATTCTTTCCCACATATATGACATTGATGTGGTTTCTCTCCAGTGTGAGTTCTCTCATGTTGTTTAATATAAGAAAATCGACTGAATGCCTTCCCACATAAATGACATTTATAAGGTTTCTCTCCAGTGTGAGTTTTCTCATGTTCTTTAAGATAATAACATTGGCTGAAGGCTTTCCCACAGAGATGACATTCATGGGGTTTCTCTCCACGGTGAGAACTCTCATGTCGTCGAAGATTAGAATATTTACGGAAGGCTTTCCCACATTGATGACATTCATGAGGTTTATTTCCAGTGTGACATCTCTCATGTTGTTTAAGGGAAGTAGATGTGGAGAAGGCTTTCCCACAAAGATGGCATTGATGGGGTTTCTCTCCAGTGTGAATTCTCTCATGTTGTCTAAGATAAGAATATCGACTGAATGCTTTCCAGCATAAAATACATTGATAGGGTTTCTCTCCAGTGTGAGTTCTTTCATGTTCCTTAAGAGAAAAGGATCGACTGAAGGCTTTCCCACATACACGACATTCATGTGGTTTCTCTCCAGTGTGAGTTCTCACATGTTTTTTAAGGGAAGAAGACTGAATGAAGGCTTTCCCACAAAGATGGCATTCATGGACTTTCTCTCCAAGGTGAGTTATCTCATGATCTTTAAGATAAGAATATTGCTTGAAGGCTTTCCCACATAGGGAACATTCATGGGGTTTCTCTCCAGTGTTAGCACTCTCATGTTGCCTAAGATCAGAATATTGACTAAAGGCTTTCCCACACTGATGGTATTCATGGGGCTTCTCCCCAGTGTGATGTCTCTCATGGTTCTTAAGGGAATAGAATGTTGTAAAGGGTTTCCCACAAAGATGGCATTCATGGAGTTCCATTCCAGTGTGAGTTCTCTCATGTTCTTTAAGATGCAAATATTGACTGAATGTTTTCTCACATAGGTGACATTCATGGGTTTTCTCTTCAATGGGATTTTCATTGTATTCTAAAAGGTTGGATTTTTGGATGCAGTTTTCAGCACTTTGGTAACATTCATATGGTTTAATTATAGGGTGAATCTGCTTTTGTTGATTAAAATATGAGTGGTCATTGAGGATTGCTTTAATTGGCTTCCTGAAATAGGACTCCTTTCTCATGTGAATTAATGCACTTTGTGTCACTGTGGATGTGTGAGAGGAATCTTCTTCCATATAATTACATTTAAAGAAATTCCCTTCTGTGTGGGATCTCTGCTGTGGGGAAATAGATGAGAGACTGTAAAACATTTGTCCATATACATGAATTTCTTCATTTCACCACATATGAAATCTAGACTAATCCAGTAGTGATAGTCTCCAATTAAAATATTTGGCATGTTACTTTCATATACACATTATTCTGCCCCATACACAGAGATTTCCTCTATTATAGCAATCTAATTGCACAGGTATCTGATCATTCTTGAGTTTCATGATGTTTCAAAGACTATGTACACAAAACCTGTTTATTCAACTCATTTTTTACATGAACTCAGGTTAGAGTTTGTGTTAAGGTTCATTTTTCACCTAAATTCAAACTACCACAGTTTTTTGCTGGATTAGCACTTAATCCCAACATTAATTACGATTTAATGAATTTACTGAATTACTAATTTATTCCATTCCTGGGTATCTATTTGGAATATAAGGGTTTACAAAACGAAGCTTACCAATGATATGATTTTAGAAGAGTCTTTCCAACAGATAGGTTGTTTGAATATCATTTCTATCATTTCCCATACTTTGAAGGCAACTTTCCTACCTTTAATAATTGGAAAAAAGAGAATAAATTGTTAGAGTATCATTAGGGGATGAAAATTTTGGAAAGTTCCAAGCATCCCATTCAGTATGTTTCCAAAACTTACAGCTTGGGAAGAGCATCAAAATAGTGAATACTTTAGGCATAAGAAGACATTATAGGACATTATAATCATATTCCAGGAAATGCCCTGGAATATGAGAAAAAAAGAAGTCGGGGGGTAAAAAAGAGGGGAAAATCTTCTAAGAATAGAACCAGGACAAGGATCATTATGTGAAAGTTTAATTGCAATAACAAATGAATATCACTTTCCAATGCCAATGACACTTGAATACAGTTTTAGAAGTATATGGAATAAGCACATGTGACTGAAATTTCACCAGCATCCTCAGCTACATTTTAGAAATCATAACTCATGTAAGGAAACCTGAAGAAATCCTAACTCATTTAAGGAATCCTAAAGTAAATATTTTCAAGCACAAACTATATCATGAGACCTGTCTTCAGATGCACAGGTCCTTAGGACTCACCTGGATTCTGGTATTGAGGAAATTCTACTCCTTGTATCCACCCTTCTCCTTGTTCCACCTGGGAAAGCACATCTGATTTGCTGAATTGATATCCTGTTTGAATGGAAAAAAGTTACCTGGATTTTGAGTTGTGATAGGAAGAGTATGGTCATGATAAACATGGCAAGTTACCAAAGAATAAGCTAAGCATTGAAGGTCAGCTATGCAGCAATACCTTGAACTCAGATCATTGATAATATTTCAGTAGAAATCATAACTCCTAACCTTTTGCCTATTTCTATGAGGATCACTTGTTGCTATCCATGCACTAGTACAAAGAGCAAATGCAGAATCATCTATATTATAAATCCACAATGAGTGAATATTATGTTCAAAAATAATCCAATAGACATACATTCCACCAGAATGATCTAAATTCTAAAAGGATATATACAAGTTTTACTATTGTGTTCTGAAATTTCAGCATAGACCTTGGAGCAGAATACTTATTTCACAATTATTTATCCATTCAAAAAGTAATCACTGAGTTCTTAGCATAGCCCTGAGTATTGGAAACTGAGATTCAAGAAAGACATTAAGTTGTGATCAAGAGGTTAAATTCTACTGGAGTGGACTAAATATAAAAAAAAAATAAGGATACATTTATTTAAGCAGTTTTGTCTTATAGCATAATATAAATCTATTAAAATTATAAAATATGAAAATATAAGGGAAAATAATGATTACAGAATATGAAGCCGATTTAGATATTTGAATAAATAAATGGAAGATGATTTATGATAAATATATAGGTAGATAGATAGGTTAAATAGATGGCAGATAAAGGATAGACTGATATAAATGTTAGATAAATTTTAGATTCTCACCTACTGAGGCCAGGGTATTGATATTCTCTAACATCACTTCTCTGAACAGCTTTCTCTGGGATGTGTCTAACAGGTCCCACTCTTCCTGGGTGAAGTCTACAGTTATGTCCTTGAAGGTGACTAACTCCTAAAACATTACAGAAATTTGAGTTCACACAGGGCTATCCTTACCAATATCCTGAGTATGTTGTACAAAATAACAGCACTAAAGAAGTAGAGAATGTTTATATAACACTCAAAATGTGTTTGGGGTGCCAATAACATTGTTACCAATGCTGAGCTGCTATCTGCCTTTCGGATACACTCACAGAAAAAATATACACTCTAAATACAAAACACCCAATTGCAAAAGAAAATCACATGAATGAGCAGTGATATCCACTTGCAAATTTCCCAATAAACTTGTAATTATGCCTTCTTACTACTGATTATAAAGTTTTCACTTGAGTATTCATAACTAAATCAATTTTTTCACAAAAATTTTAGGTAAATTTACAGACTTTTTGTAAGGCAGGCAATATCATGATATATTATTTTTAAAAAGGAGTATGGTTAGATTATTCCCTTATACAGATGAAATAATTTCCCTTTCATTTATGAAATCATTTAAGAGTATGTTATGCATTTTGACAAATACAATAAGTTAATGTGTGAATTTTTTTCTACCTAAATTCAATTCAGGGGTCTATGATTCATTAAAATGTCGGGGAACCTTGAAGAAATTTGCAGAATTCTGAAAAACTGAATAGTTATCATGCGGGACTCAGGATCAGTAAGGCTTACTTTTCTCAGTGCTACATATCTTGGGTACTCACTATAATGTATAAATACAGATGGTTCAGGGTCATAAACTAGGGAATCCTGAGGCAGTCATACTGATAAATGGCCTTAGACTAACCATTTTTATGGCAGGGGACTTCCCAATCTCAACTTTTTCTTGGGTCTACAAATACCAGTTTTTATTGTCTTTCTCTTATCTTCATTTCATGCATCTGTGAAAGATTAAAGAATACTGTTCATTGCTTTTGGTCTCTCCAAATCTTCAAAAAATTTCAGAGAGATATAAATTTTATTCTACCTATCTATATAGCTCCTGAATCCACAGCCACAATGAAGGGAAAATTAATTCCTATACATTGCATCCATTTATAAAATTTGAATAAATTTGATTTAGAAAATTGAATTTGGGAAATTGGAACAACAGGGCCAAGGGTAATTTTAGTTTTCTTTTAAAAAAATTTCAAAATGTGCAAATATAGTCCATCAAAACTTTAATAAAATTATAATTGGTGAAAATAAACAAATGATTCCTTATTAAATTATGAACCTTCTGGTGTGCTTCTGGCAGATATTCCTACCCCTACACCCCAGTACCTGTAATGTGGATTGACTGAATGAAACAGCTGAAACCTCAGCTTCCTTCTGACTGTAAATTTCTGTTCTTATGCATTTTTATCACCTGTGTTCACTATATGCCTAGGCCAATCTCAGGTATTAACTTGATTCATGAATTCATTATCTAATGAGGCCATGAGCTTAGTGAGAAAAAGAAAATATCTGTTATCTTTTCAGAGAAAACACAGCCTTTCTGGAAGCTGGAACAAGCTCTTGTAGTGGTTGGAAGATTTCTTATTGAATCAGTCCCTAAATTACCATAATTTTTCAAGAGTCCTGTATAAACTTAAATTCAGATCCTTGAATAGTACCTGAATGCACTCAGAATATCCACACCAATAGGAGAAATCTTCCTATTTGCTGGAAACAGTGGTGCAATTTCAGTTAAAGAAGAATTACCTACTCACCTGTGATGGCATTGTCAATACCTTAGCTGGCATCTATCTTCCACTGGATTTTCACTCACAACCAGACAAGCAGAAGGTGTGCAAAGCTGAGAATGGGTAAAGAAGCCTTAAGATTCAAGTCTTGACCACAGTATTTAGGTCAGTCTATCATGAATGCCAAACACTTCACCTGGGAAAATCCCCAGCCCAATTAACAAATAGGAACATGAAGAGTGCTCCAAGAGAAATAAGGGGAAGATTCTCCTTTCCCAGAGCCAAGAGGCTGGAGGTCTTGTCTTCTCTAACTAATAAAGATGATATGATTATATTCATTGTACAGATTAGAACATGGAAATCCCCATGAATTGTACTTTAATTAGCCCATGTTGTTCAGAGACTTTTAATTCATCCCTGATTCCAAAACATAGAAATCCCTGACCAAAACCATATCTGGAATTAGGTCCTCACCACATGAGGAAGCAGACTGGAATTTCTCTGTTATATTATTTTTGGCTTTTTGCACTAGCATTAGTTCTCTTGCATACATTTCTGTCTTCTGGACTCTCACTTTCTTCCTGCACTACCCTGAAACCTGCGCTTCTTGATGCATTTCACCTAAATCATCTTGGTTCTTTGATATGTGATGCAACCTCCTTAAAATGAGTTTTACATCTCACTCCAATACATTTGAAAATCAACTAAGAAAATTAAGAATATATATTATGGAGTTAAGCAGAGCTAGGATTAACTTAGCCATTTGTATCTCAAGTTGAGGAAGAAAATTCTTGTATTCAATTTGTTTTTTACATTTTTAACAATTTCATCTTCTCAGTAACCTTGCTGATAAAGGTGAATTTAACCATTTAACAAATGCCCTGTATAGAGGCTCACAGAGTTGAAGTAATAGGATAAACTTATTTGGCCAGGTAAAGACAAAACTAGAGTTTGAATTTTTTCTTCCTGTGTCCCTGTTAAAAATATCTTAATAGTAACATGCCACATCTATGTATTACCTGGAATATCACCTCATTTCAAAAATCAAATTCTTACTCTATTGTTAGAACTTCTTCATATAGTTTGCTATCACAAATATATCCTATGCACAGGTTCTCCTATCACAAGGAAACCTTTATTGCATTGATCCCACTTCCCAAATGTTAGTTTCCAACACAGGTAATATTTACTGCCAGATGTATTCCTAGTATACATCTTTCAGCATATGCTTCCTGAGAACATTTCTGATGTCACTGTATTTACCCCATCTTTCAATAAATATCTGACTATTTACCACATCTGCCCACATAGGAGGTGACTCCAATTTCCTGTTATGTTTATTACTGCATGCGGCACAGCACATTACTAAGCTCTTGCTCTATATCCAAATGCAGAATCTCAACTCCTAGTGCTTTCAAATATATCCGGGAAACGATGAATTATTAAGTCATTCTTCCATCTTCCATGGTCCCATAGTTTTGAATACCAAATATTCTCACATGTTACATTACTTTTACCAGATGAGATTAAACTCATAATAACCAGGTGAATAATGTAATTTAAGAAATCACCTCAACTTATCCCTATCAAGTCTACAATTATCCCTGCATTCATACCCATTAGTTATTCTTTATCATTGAAGAATCTTGTCACCTGATTAAGTTGAATGTCTCCAACTGAATTCCTACCTTTCCTGTTTCTCTTGAAATCTTTACCAGCAACCTCTCTCACTTATCACAATCAACTCATCATTTATCCTTATTGTCTCTCTTCTACTATGAATCCAAACACCTCCCATGTCTACATCCTCCCTTGTGCCTGATCTCCTTTTCTTTCTTTCACAATCGATCTACATGAGCACTTTTACCCTTTTCTCACATAATCTTAAATGATGAATTAATAACATCACAGACTTCCTCAAATCATGCTACCATCCTCAGTAAGCTCCCCATGGATAAATTCAGTGTGCCTCTGTCCATAACTTGGAAGAAAAGAAGAACTGGACATTTTGGGAACATTTTCCTAGACTTATCTCAAGTCTCAGTCCCCTGAGCATATTCAAGCTATTTTAGTCACTCCTTCTTCCTCTTGTGTTCTGCATGGCATTTCTCAAACAATATTATTAGAACATCTCAAGGCTGAATTATAGGCTCCTTTCTCTCCCATTTGTGTACACTGTTATGACAATCTCACATATTTATTCAATTCCTTCCATTTGTTCCACTGTTGGTTCTAAAATGATAGTGTACATCCCTAACTTCATAGATGTACAAAAATCAAATATAATTCATTACCACCACCATCCCAGAAATCTAAAAATTTCTCTTCTAGAGTTTACTCATTTATTAACCTAGATATCAATCCACATGAATATGATCGAGGTATGTCACTTTAACAAAATATTTTCCTTCGAATTCAGTAATTTAAAGTTAGAACTCCTCCAGGCATCCAAGGACTGAATAAGAAATCATTTTCACTCAGAAATACACTAAAATATTCGTGAACAATTATTTCAGCAATAAACACTATAATCATCCTTTATTTCTACAGAAATCCCCTCAAACTCTTTCCCATATCATACTCATGTTCCTTCAGTCTCTGTTTTGTCCTTTCCTCAGACATTCCTTCACTGAGCCCCAACCTAAGGTATACTTTGACATTCCTATAGGCTGTATTATAATTTTACTATTCAGTTGACACATATCATTTTTCATTGCACATTTATTTGTTTGCAAACAGACATTAGCTGCCTGTCTGTCCCCTGGTCTAATTGCATAAAACAGTTCCCTGTATGGTAATATATTAAATAAGTTTCCTTTTGAAAGTAATTATAAATACAGAAATATTGTCTCCAAAATAAATTAGGACTCTCCCACTTGTTTAAAATTCTCTCTTTTATACATGAGAACCCGAATGGACTGAGAAGGCAAGGAATCCAAATCTTATTGAGGACGCTTTCACATGTGTAGTTCTGCACTCTTTCCAAAAAAAGCACCATTTTGATAGCAAACTCTCTTTTTTATGTAGTTGGTAACATCATCAATCCTATCATTCAAAAGATATATCTTGATTAGCTCAGATGTTAGTCAAGATAAATCTATTCAAGGCATACCTTGTTTCATTCATTCCTTTTAAAACTCCCAAAATCAACCTTCCTGCTTTTTCAAAGATACCTCACACTTTTTATAGATCTTGTCTGTGATGGGTAAGTACTCTAAAGCACCTATAGCAAGAAGATTTTTACTAATCTGTATATATAAGAGGAACTGAAATCTACCAGTATTTTCTCAGTCATACATGTGATTCTATATAAGTAGAAACATTTGTGCTGAAAAAAATATACAAGAAAAATTTTAATTGTTCTAGAGTGTCTATATTTTACTAACAAGCAAGGGAAAAACCATTCAGTATAGATCTCATTATGCCAAATCTACTTCAAAATTCAAAATGTTAGGGTTTCCAAAATAAATGGTTAAGTTTCATTGTTGATTTTCCTATGAATAAGTTAGGTTTAAAGGATTTTTTAAGCTAAAATTATAAAATTATTAAGATATATCTTGAAAAATAGAAGAATAAATTATTTCTGTGGGGAAATCATGGAATGTATTTCCATTTTAAGTACAGGTATTTATATCCAAGTACTTATTTTGACATTTTAAAATTCACTCTACTGAAATTAAAACTTGCATTTCATTACTTTTGTAGCGTGCATTTTGGATAATCAATTATTCCATTTTCATGTTTTTATATAGCTCTTTTTTTCAGCCTACTTTCTGTAGCTTGATTAAAATATACTGTACATGTAACCTACCAAGCACCATAGGGTAGATGTAAAGTTTCTGTAGGAAAGCACATAGACCTATGTAGTTTGATACGAACAAATCTGTTACTTCTTTGTAAAGAAAAATGTATGATGTAAATATGTAATGCTTTTCTCAATCTATTATCTTTATCACCATGAGAATTAGAGACTCCAGGAGTATTAAGTATCTTAATATTAACCAGAGCAGAACACTAGAGAAACTTCCCAGCCCATTCGCAGAGATCTCAACTCAATGAGTATCTTTCTTTGTTTCAAATATATATAACAGCAAGTAAACCTCTCAACAGGGAGGCCAATTTGAGATTGGTTAGATCTCCTGTTCTCCACAGGACAGTAAAGTCAGTTTTCCTCCCTAGCCTAGTTCAAAGTGTATATTATACTATTCTAAGCTCTGAGTCCATGGATCCATCTGATCGCTGTCATTTCCAGAGAGTATTCTTCAGGAAAATGATACTTTTTTTCATAAATGTGTATACGTAAGAATTCAATGCTGAGTGAGGTTTGTCCAAAAGCATGGAGTCACACTAGCAGATGAAACAGAGTGTCTCATCCTATGGGGTTTAAGAGCTACTTTAGAAGAAACAACTTAAAGGAAAAAATGCAAGGTTACTTTGTATATATAATTTAGATTTATTTCAGTTTTGGACAGAAAATCTCACATAGAAGCAGCATTATTTTCAATGAAGTATAGCTCCAAAGTTTCTTTACTAAGCTACTGTGTGAGAGGTAGTTTCATTTTATCTGGTTTGGATTATTAAAGAAGAGTAAGATTTTCAAAAGGTGATGAGTCCATTTAAGTTACTGATGATTAAAAAAAATGAGAAACTCAGTGCAGAATATATTTTCAGGTCTGGAACTCAGATATGGACCACAGGGTGGAAGTTCTATAATCACAGATTATAAATTATTCAAAGGAATGGAAGATATTGGCTAGGAAGAAAGATATAAGTAAAGGAAGGGCTGGACTGTATTCTAAGGAGTTTCAACATTTATTGTTTCAGAAATAACTTGAAAATATGTAAAGCAGGAACAGAAAAATTCCAAGAGAGTGTTGTGAGACCCAGGACACCAGGAGAGAAATGGATGACAGAAGGAGGAAATCAGGAGATTTATTAAGGAATCTTGTAAGGTAAAGAGGCATACAGTGATTTCATTGAGACAGAGGTAGTTTCTCAAAGGTAGTGCATGTATGTGGAGAATGTATAAGCCATAGAGTACATTGAGGAGTGAGCAGAAGGTGAGGATAAACCCACTAATCGCTGCTTATTGAAAAAGGTTGTCCTCAATTGGCAAAAGAATTGAGTAACTGTGGAAGTAAAAATCACATACCAATAAATTTAAATATTTTAAGATAGTATTCTAATAGAATCTGTATATGAAAATTGACAGTATTTATAAATGGTAATGGGGAAAGGCTAAGTGACATCTCATAGTTTGGAGAACTCCCTTGAATTGAAAAAATAAGAGGGGACCTTGAGGTCTACTCAATTCTGAGGCACAGAAAAGCTATTCTTTGTTCTTGTCCCAAAATTCCACACTTTCCAGCTTCTTGTTCTATAGCAAAATGCAACCTCTATTTGTATTCTCTTTGTTTAGGGAAAACATTTAATAATTCCAATAAGTGATCCATTGAAGAGAGCAATCCCTGTTCAGTGCAGATACTGAACTTAATCAGAGCTTCATTCATTGGGATGCATTCTGTTAACCTTGAATGGTATACAAGATAATTAAAAATTTAAAACCTCTTATGATTTTGTAAAATGAAGAGAAATGGCCATCGAGAAAGCTGATTAAAAGTCTACTTTATTAATTAATTCAATAAATACTTTAGAGTTCATTCTTTGTAACAGGAAATATTCAAAGTCCTTGAAATATAAAAGGAAACAAAACGTGTTGGTTCTACATGGACAAAGAGACTGAATTCTCTGGAGGAAGGCTTACATTTTAAAAAAAAGTGAAGAGTTTCAGAAGATGGAGTACAAGTAGGCAGGCAGGGCTCAGTTGTCTTGCACAAACATTGGAGAAAGAACCAAAAGCTGCCTGAGGGACCTATTTTGGAATTCAGCAGAGAAGGTCAGTACTACACAACTCCCACGTGGTTGAGGGACAGAGAGATAAAGAACTCTGAACATGGGAAGCGGACTTGGCCCAATGGATAGGGCATCTGCCTACCACATGGGAGGTCCGCGGTTCAAACCCCGGGCCTCCTTGAACCATGTGGAGCTGGCCCACATTCAGTGTTGATGCCCACAAGGAGTGCCATGTCACACAGGGTTGTCCCCCACATAGGAGAGCCCCACGCACAAGGAGTGTGCCCCATAAGGAGAGCCACCCAGCATGAAGGAAAGTGCAGCCTGCCCAAGAATGGTGCCACATACACAGAGAGCTGGCACAACAAGATGAAGCAACAGAAAGAAACAGATTCCCGGTGCCGCTGATAAGGATAGAAGCGGTCACATCAAATTTGGCCAGCAGAGTCCACTTTGAATTTTTTTTCTGGCTAGACCAAAACAAAGGAAAATGGAGACCGTATCACTTCCATGGAAGATGTGCTGATAATTACCATATGCTGGCCAGTCCAGAAATTGGATGGACAAAAACTGCTTTTGGGTTTCTCTGTACCCTAACTCCTGGGAGAAAATCTGCTCACCATTAGTGAGCCCCTGGCCCAATTTCGATAAATTAAGCTATGCAATTTTAAAGATTTAGAATAAGTTTAACCATATATAAAAGAAGACCTGTGGAAAAAAACAATTAGCAAGACAGAGAAATTGGCATTCAGAATAAATTCACCAACATATCCAGATGCCTAGAAATCAGCAAAAAATTACAAGCCATGCTAGAAAACAGGATAAGATAGCTCAGCCAAAAGAACAAATTATCCTGAAGAGATAGTGGATTAAAGACAAGTAATCAATAATACAAAATTCTCCTAAATCAATTCAAAGAACTGAAAAAAAAAAAAAAGACTAAAAAGGTAAAGGATATAAAAAGAAACTGGGTGAGGGTAAAGAACAATTTGGAAGCCTGTAAAGAAAAGTAACAGACCTTACAGGAATGAAGGTCATGATGGATGAGCTTAAAAATATATTAGAGGCATATAGGAATAGATTTGAATTGCCTGAAGACAGAATTAGTGATTTTGAAGACAGAACATTAGAACTGTAAAAGACAAGAGTACAGAAAGAGATAAGAATGGAAGATGGAAAACGGACTTTGGCCCAGTGGTTAGGGCGTCCGTCTACCATATGGGAGGTCCGCGGTTCAAACCCTGGGCTTCCTTGACCCGTGTGGAGCTGGCCATGTGCAGCGCAGATGCGCGCAAGGAGTGCCGTGCCACGCAAGGGTGTCCCCCGCGTGGGGGAGCCCCACGCGCAAGGAGTGCGCCTGTGAGGAAAGCCGCCCAGCGTGAAAAGAAAGAGCAGCCTGCCCAGGAATGGCGCCGCCCACACTTCCCGTGCTGCTGACGACAACAGAAGCCGACAAAGAAACAAGACGCAGCAAATCGACACCAAGAACAGACAACCGGGGGAGGGGGGGAAATTAAATAAAATAAATAAATCTTTAAAAAAAAAAAAAAAAAAAAGAATGGAAGAAATAGAACAGGTCTCAGGGCGTTGAATGACAATGTGAAATGCATAAACATGCAATTTCAGTGTCCCAGAAGAGAACAGCAAAGGGCAGAAAGGATATTTGAGGAAATAATGACCAAAAACTTCCCAATGCTTATGAAAGACATAAATATCAATATCCAAGAACAATGCAGCCCAAACAGAGTAAATCTGAATAGAAATACCCTAAGACAACTACTATTCAGAATGAGAAATATGACAGAAAGAGAGAGAATTATGACACCAGAAAGAGAAAAGAAATGAACCACTAATAAGGGAACTTCAATAAGATTAAGTGATGAACTCTCTTAAGAAAGCATGAAGGCAAGAAGGAAGTTGTATGATGTAGTTAAGAAACAGAAAGAAGGAGGCAGGGCAAGATGGCACCTGAGTGAGTACTCCCTCATCATCTCTCCTGCAAAAAACTGGATGAGAGGGGAAAGAATCCTGCCTGAGAGCAGTTTTAGGAACATAAAAAGCAGGAGGTATCTGGATATTGATCTGAAGAGAATGCAACAAAAGGAGTGCTTATTCAAGATAAAACTGTGGGTATCTGACACTAAAGCTAGAAGCTGTGGGAAGGCTAAAACTTTCCTCTAGGGCTGATAGTCACAATACCTGAACACCACCTGCCACATGGCAGTGTTCCCAAGACCCATGTTCCCCAAACGTGCAGTCCCTGAAACCGTGTTCCCTGAACCTCATGTTCCACAAACTCCACATTCCCTGTAACTGATGTTCCCCAAATCTGAGTACACCAAGCCCGCATTCTTGCAAGCCCACTTTTCCCAGACCCAGTACTCACCGAACTCCAGCATTCCCCTAGACTTCCAGTGTTGGAAAAACTCCAAGAGTGGGAGGGTTTTGGTAAGGGGTGCAGAGGGGTCCAAGGAGTGTGGGTTCAATCTTCTGGTCTTCCCTTTTTTGGAGTTTAGAGGAGCATACCAGCTGCCTTGGGGAGAGGCTAGGAAGAGAGGAGAGGTGAATAGCTGAGAGAGCCCAATTTACCTAAATGCCCTGGGATAGGGAAACTTGGTCTGGGAGAAGGTGGAGTCAAAAAATTAACTAGTCCTCTGTAGCACACCTAAGGGAGGGGCTCAGTAGGACATGCTTTGTAGGCTTCCAATAGCATATTAGGGGTTTCTGGCAAGTGTGGGTACTCTCTCTGAAGGAAACTAAGAGTCACTGTTTTCTGTGGGAGTTGGTTCACCAGGGTCCCATTTAAATCTGCAAGAGGAACCCTCACAAAGCCTTCCTGCTGCTCTGGTAGAGAAGGAAATGAGAAAGGGAAAATGGTAGACTCCTAAGCAGTTTATTCAATTGCAAGGAGGACTCTTTGCTTGAGGCCTTGTCTATTTTTATGTTATTGGCTTTTTGGGTTTTTCTTTTTGGTCTTTCCTTCCTCGTTATCCCCCCATGGCTCTTTTTTTTTTTACATGCTTTATTTTTTCTTTCCTCTCTTTCCTTTGTTTTTATTCTCTTTTTTTTCTTTTTTCCTGTTAGGTGTGGCAGAAAGTATTGTCTCCTGTGCTTCCTCATCCTCAATTTCCTCTTTTCTGTTTGTACTGATTTTGCCTACCAACACTACCCTCTTTCTTTTACATCATTCTATCTTTCACTGTCTATTGATCCTCTTACAGTACAGGTCTTTGTTTAGCCACAAATTTTGCTGACTTTTTATTTCTAACACCTCTATTCTGTTTTCTTTTATTCACTCTTTAACCTATTGTCCTTTCTTTTCTCTCTCTCTCTCTCCTGACCACAGTGGCCCTTTAATTCATACTATATTCTTCCTCATATTTAGTTTACCATCTCACTGTAGTTACTACTCTTTTATGCTGTTATAAATCTACACAGCTTTCATGAGTTTAATATCCATTCCCCTATATCTCACATGGTTTTCTACTAATATTTACTATCAATACTACTATTATACTTCTACTTTTCTTACCTCTTTTGCATTCCTTGGCCCTAATATTATCCTTCAATGGAACTTAGACAACAATAAGAAAATAGAATAAGAAGAACAAAGTTTCCAAGAGAAGACTTAACATGTACACAAAAACAACACCTAAATAAACCCCAAGACTAGACAGAGAAGCTAATCAACTGACTAAACCCATCAAGATAAAATAATGACAAGATAGCAACAAAAAATTACAAACCATACCAATGATCAGGAAAACATGGCCCAATCAAATGAACAAACTAAAAACCAGGAAGAGAAGCAGAACATCAAACAACTAATCAAAGCACTCAGAACATATATCATGGACCAATTTAATGACGTGAACGAAGAGGCTAAAGATATTAAGAAAACACTTGGAGAGCATATAGAAGAAATTGTAAACATACACAAAATATAATAGGTATGATGGTGATGACCAGCACAATCCAAGAAATCAAAATACACTCTCAGGAAAACACAGAATTGAAGAGGTAGAGGAAAGAATTAGTGATGTGGAACAAAGTACATCTGGAATCAAACAGATAGTAGAACTGATCAATAAAAAGAGAGAAAAAAAATCCATCAGGGACTTAGGGACATGAATGGCAACACAAAATGAACAAACATATGCATTATAGGCATCCCATAAGAAGATGAGAAGGGAAAGGGGACAGAAGGGTTGTTGGAAGAAATAATGGCTGAAAACATCACAAACCTATTGAGGGAGATGAATGGACATGCCCAGAAGCACAACACACACAAAAGAGCATAAATCCCAACATGCGTATCCCAAGACTTATACTTGTCAAATTATCCAATGCCCAAGACAAAGAGAAAACACTGAAAGCAGCAAGAAAAAGAACCATCACATACAAGGGAAGCTCAATAATATTAAGTGCTGATTCTCATCTGAAACATGGAGGCAAGAGGACAGTGATAGGACATAGTCAAGGTACTAAATGAAAAAATTTCCAACTAAGAACACTCTATCCAGCAAAGCTGGCATTCAAAAAATGATGGAGAGTTCAAAATAATCACTGATACACAGAAATTAAGAGAGTATGCCAACAAGAAACCTGCCCTTCAAGAACTACCAAAGGGAGTTCTGCTGGAAAAAAGAAGGAAAACAGGTCAGACAGACTTGGAGAAGAGTGTAAGAACAACTAAAAAGAAAAAAAGACAAAAAATATATATGACAAACACAAATTCAAAGAAAATATGGCTAAATAATTAATTCCTTGAGAGTAATAACACTGAATTTCAATGGATTAAACTCACCTATCAAGAGACAAAGATTAGAATGGATAAGGAAATATGACCCATCTATATGCTGTCTGCAAGAAACACATCTTAGAGCCAGGTATTCTGGGAGTTTGAAAATGAACGGCTGGAGAACAATCTTACAGGCAAAAAATGGCAGGAGTAGCTATAATAATATCATGTAAAAAAGACTTTAAATGTAACGCTATTGTGAGAGACAAAAAATTGGGCATTACATATTAGTGAAAGGGATAATCTTTCAAAAAGAAAGAACAATCATAAACATTTATGCTCAAAAGACATGAGGCATATACTGGAAAAACTAAGTGAAGGAATAGATGCCTCTACTATTATAGTGGGGGACTTTAATACATCACTGTAACCACTGGACAGAACATCTCAATAGAGAATCAATAAAGAAACAAAGGCTTTGAACAATATATTAGAGAAGCTGGACCTAATAGACATATACAGAACATAACACCCAAATACAGCAGGATTTATATTCTTCTCAAGTGCACATGGATCATTCTCCAAGATAGATCACATACTAGGCCACAGAGGAAGTCTCAATGAATTCAGAAAGATTGAAATCATACAAAATAAATTCTCTGAATACAGTGGAATAAAGCAAGGTATCTGAAAGGGCCACAGACCGAGATTTGGCAACAAGATATGGAATTGAACAACACACTCTCAGACAAACAGTGCATCAAGGAGAAAATCTCAAAAGAAATCAATAACTACCTTGAAATTAACAAAAATGATAACACAACATATCAAAACTTATGGGTCACAGAAAAACTGTACTGAGAGGGAAATACATAGCCATAAATTCATACATCAAAAAAGAAAAGTTAAAATTCCTGCATGCTTGGAGGAATTAGTAAAAACAACAAAAAACTAACCTCAAAGGAAAAAGAAAGAAATAGCAAACATCAGAGCAAACCGAAATGAAATACAAAATAAGAAAGCACTTATAAAAGTAAAAAAAAAAAGAGCTGGTTCTTTGAGAAGATCAATAAAATTGACAATCCCTTACCTAGAATAACAAAGAAAAAAAAGAGAGAAGATGCAAATACACAAAGTAAGAAATGAGAAAGTGGATAACACCACTGACCCCATAGAAATAAAGACTATCATAAGAGGATACTTTGAAAAACTATATGCCAACAAGAAGGACATTTTAGAGGAAATGGACAAATTCCTAGAAACGCATAAGCACCCTACATTGATGAAAGAAGAATTTACTGATCTCAACAAACCAATCACAATTAGAGATAGAATCTGTAATAGAATCCTCCCAACTAAGAAGAACCCTGGGCCAGATGGCTTCACAGGTGAATTCTACCAAACATTCCAGAAAGACCTAACATAATCTTGTTTAAACTGTTCCAAAAAATTGAAATAGAAGGAACACTGCCTACTCATTCTATGATACCAACATTACCCTAATACAAAAGCCAAACAAAGAGACCACATGAAAGGAAAATTACAGATCAATCTCTCTAATGAACCAAGCTGCAAAAATCCTCAAAAAATAATTGCTAATCATATTCAACAACACATTAAATGAATTATACACCATCATCAAGTAGGGTCCATTCCTGGTATGCTAGAATGGTTCAATATAAGAAAATCAATTAATGTACTATAGCACATAAACAGAATGAAGGAAAAAAACACATGATCATATGTACAGATGCAGAAAAAGCATCTGACAAAATACAGCAAACTTTCTTGAAAAAAACACTGCAAAAGATAGAAACAGAAGGAAACTTTCTGAACATGATAAAAGGTATGGATGAAAAATCCACAACCCATCATTTACGATGTTGAAATCCTAAACTCTTTCCCTCTAATATCATGAACAAGATGAAGATAACCAGTATCATCCCTCCTATTTAATACTGTGTTAGATGTACTTGCTCGAACACTGAGGCAAGAACCAGATATAAAAGACATCCAAATTGTGAAGTAAGAAGTAAAAATTACACTATTTGCTGATGACATGATCCTATACATAGAAAGCCCTGAGAAGTCTACCACAAACCTTCTAGAACTTATAAATGAGTTCAGTAAAGTTGGAGGTTAAAAGATCAATGAGCAAAAATCAGTAGCATTTCTGTATACCAATAATGAGAAATCTGAGGAGGAAATCAGGAAACAAATTCCATTTACAATAGTAAATAAAATAATCAAATGCCTAGGAATAAATTTAACAAAGATGTAAAAGACTTATACACAGAAAACTACACAACACTGTTCAAGGAAATCAAGGAAGACTTAAATAAATGGAAGAATATTCCCTGTTCATGAATAGGAAGACTAAATATCATTAAGAGGTCTATCCTACCAAAATTGATCTACAGATTCAATGCAATCCCAGTAAAAATCAACACAGCATTTTTTAATGAACTAGAAAAACAAACTATGAAATTTATTTGGAAAGGAAAGAGGCCTCAAATAACCAAAGACATATTGAAAAAGAAAAATGAAATTGGAGTAATCACATTACTTGACTTCAAAACATACTACAGGAAAGTGGACTTGGCCCAGTGGTTAGGGCATCCGTCTACCCCATGGGAGGTCCGTGGTTCAAACCTTGGGTCTCCTTGACCTGTGTGGAGCTGGCTCATGCTCAGTGCTGATGCGTGAAAGGAGTGCTGTGCCACGCAGGGCTGTCCCTGCGTAGGGGAGCCCCATGCACAAGGAGTGCACCCAGTAAGGAGAGCCGCCCAGCGCGAAGGAAGTGTAGCCTGCCCAGGAATGGCACTGCACACATGGAGAGCTGACACACAAGATGACACAACAAAATGAAACACAGATCCCGGTGCAGCTGACAACAACAGAAGCGGCAAAGAACACGCAGCAAATAGACACAGAGAACAGACAACTGGGGCTGGGGGGGGAGGTGGCGGGGGGGCGGGGAAGGGGAGAGAAATAAATAAATAAATCTTTTAAAAAAACATACTACAAAGCTACAGTTATGAAATGGCATGGTATTGGCACAAGGATAGACACATTGACCAATGGAACCGAATTGAGAGTTCTGATATAGATCCTCATATATACAGTCATATGATACTTGACAAGGCCACCAAGCTCACGCAACTGAAAAAAAAAGGCCTCTTCAACAAATGTTGCTTGGCGACAGGATAGTGATATGCAGAAGAATGAAAGAGGACTACCCTCTCACACCTTATACAAAACTCAACTAAAGATGGATCAAACACCTAAATATAAGAGCCAAGACCATAAAGACTTTGGAAAACAATGTAGGGAAGCATCTACAGGAGCTTGTAAAAGGAAATGGCTTCATGAAACTCATACAAAAGCACAAGCAGCAAAAGAACAAATAGGTAAATGGGACCGCTTTAAAATTAAAGCCTTCTGCACCTCAAAGGAGTTTGTCAAGAAAGTAAAGTGACAGCCTACTTAATGGGAGAAAATATTTGGTAACCATGTATCTGATAGGAGACTAATATCCTGCATATATAAAGAACTCTTATATCTCAAATAAAAAGACAAACACCCCATTTAAGAAATGGGCAAGAGATTTGAACAGATACTTCTCCAAAGAAAAAATACTAATGGCTAAAAGGCACATGAAAAGATGCTCCAAATCACTGCTATTAGAGAAATGCAAATCTACAAATGACATACCATCTTATCCCATAAGACAGGCAGCTAAGAAAAAAACAGAGGACTAGAAATGTTGGAGAGCATGTGGAACAATGGGAACACTCACCAAATGCTGGTGGGAATGCAGAAGGATCCAGCCATTGTGGATGACAGTTTGGCAGTTTCTCAAAAAACTAGCTAGAGATTTGCCATATGACCCAGCAATTCCACTACTGGGTATATACCTAGAAGAACTGAAAACAAAGACACAAACCGATATGCACACACCAGTGTTAATAGTGGCATTATTCACTGTTGCCAAAGTTGGAATCAACCCAAATGCCCATCAACTGAAGAGTGGATAAACAAAATGTGGTATATACATACAATGGAATACTACTCAGCTATAAGAAGAAATACAGTACAAATACATGGGATAACATGGATGAATCTTGAGGACCTTTTGTTGAGTGAAGCAAGCCAGGCATTGAAGGACAAATACATGACATCTCTGATAAGAAATAAGTAAACCTAACTGTCTCAGAGAGTTTAAACTGGATGACAGGCTTATAGGAAATTGGGGGGCGGGGGAGAGGAAGGTTGAGAACTGATGCCTACATAGGTTAAATCTATGATAAAGTGGAGGCAACTATTTGTATAGGGAAGGGATAAGTTGGGGATATAGGGATACTATCAGGGGGACCTTGCAGGCTTGAGGGGATCTAGGGTTGCGAGGATGGGTCAGATGGCCCAAAGAATTGAAGGAAGGGTTGGGGGGAACAGTGGAAAATGGGAGATTGTCAGGTATGTGGTTGAAACTATAATGTTGAGAAAACTCTTCAGAAAATATAATAAGGAAGGATTATCTGTTTAACGTGCTTAAGGGCAGACATCTGGCACAGAGGCAGGCTTCTAGGGAGTGTGTGAGTGCTCCTCTTGTCATAGTGTGTTATATCATTGGGTGGAGACCCATTCAATGAGAAGGTCACCCACATCCTGGGTAGGCCTGATGTTCTCAAACAGAGGGAATCGAGTCTCTTGAGAGAATTGGTGGCACCCAATAGGAGAAAACAGTCTAGTCTAATGTCAAACCCTCACCATTGTTGCAAGTATCTGGGAATCTGGTCCTTCAAGCAGTGATGCTTGGTTGTCACTGTGGACCCTGGGTAGAGGGGAAAAGAGAAATAGAATAGATGGAAGCAGGGTAACTGGGGCAATTGATTTGTTTCATGAGATCGTACAATGATGGATATAGAACATGTTAAAACTCATGGAAAATGTATAAAAGTCTATGGGCTAAAATGTAAACCATAATATAAATCATAATGTAACTAAAAAGTTAGAAAATTGTACAATCTAAAATATAAACCATAATGTAAACCAAAATGGAACGATAATTGATAGCTATGTTTCAATATCTGTACATCAGCTGCATCAAGTATAACATGAACATGTAAAAAGATCATTGATGGGGAAGGGGGAAAGGGTTTGATGTTGGAAATATGGGAGTCCCCAATATTGTATATGTGACTTTACTGTGATCTTAAACTTTTTTGAAGACAAAATTAAAAATTAGGAAAAAAAAAGGATGCAGACATTGAGGAAGAAATGAAAGAAATTGCCAAGCCACTGTACATTCAGGGCAACACCTATTACTGTGATGAAAGGCAAAATGTAAAAAAAAAAAGTTTTATAACATTTTTCATTTTTCAATATCCCAATTTATTTTTACTTTATTTCAGTTTTTCTAAAGTAGTATGTATTCTATTTCTAATCTTTAAACCTATCACTACTATTTCATTTGCCTATTAATTGAATTTGGCAATATATTAGGCTTCATTTTTGAAGAAGTTTTGGACCATAGAGGGGTTCAACTATGGCAGGGGAGGAACACTGGTGTGGAGTGTTATTGATGGGGCACACATGGTTGAGAGGGGGTTATCCAGAGCATGTATATAGGGTATATAAAAAGGGTTGGATATTCATTGGGTATTTTCACAGTAGTTAGTTACAAATGACATCTGAGGGAGTGCTGAGTTCCTAGCCAGGGGAGCACTTTCACATTCCCCAATGAAACAGCAACAATCCCGCAAGTGCAAGGGCCAACACAGTGAAGGATGGTCCAGTGATGAGCCATTGATACTAATGATTATGCTTATGAGCCTGCATGCCTGAGATTTGAACTAGGCTTAGAGCTGCAGGGTGCCTAGGAGTTGCATCCTGAGAGGCTCCATGTTGCTCAAATGTGGCCATTATCTAAGCCAAACTCAGCATGTAAATGTATTACCTGCCCCCCTCTCACCCCCAGCATGGGACATGACTCCCCAGGATAAGCTTCCCTGGTGCTGAGGAATCACTACCCATCACTAAATGGTGATGCAACTAGAAAAAGACCTTGAATAAAAGGGTGAAATGGTAAAGAATATGTGATTATATGGCTAAGAGACTTCAAAAAGAGTTGGGAGTTCATCAGAGGGGTCACACTTACGCATGCCTCTGCAGGATCCCAGAGACAGCCAAAGTGGATAAAACCTCAGGTACTGGTGCTCCTGAGGGGCATGGAGACACACAGGTTCTATAATCATGGCAAATGACACTGAAGTTGGAACGAAGTTCAGTGCCTGGTCAGTGGGCTGTACTTTGGAATTTGTGTTCCTGAGTGTGATAAAGTTGGAATCAGATGTGACCTTTCTACACATGCGTCTTCTGTCACTTTTACTGAACCTGTGGCTGTTCCTGGGGTTGGTGTATACCCACAAGACCTGAATCTCTGGACTGGCCATGTTCCAGCTGGGCCCTGAGCCTCAACAGAGTTGTAACTCCTACTCTCTGTTTCATTGGACTTACCCAGGTCAGCAAACAGAGAGGTGAAAATAGTCATCCACCACACCAGGGAACCAAGAGTGACTGTAACTCCAAGCAGAATTGCATCCATCTACCATGTGGGATCTAAGCCGCCTCTCAATATAGAGGTGGAGTTTACATCACTAACCAAAGGCCCACATGATGGAGGAATAAAATATGGATTAGAGTGGACTTACTGGTATTCAACTATATAATTATTATTACTGATAATGGGAAAAATTGTAGCACTGATATGGAGAAAGTGGTCATGGTAGTTCTGTGGGCAGGGAGAGGGAAGAAGAGATGTGATGTGGGGGCATTTTTTTGACTTGGAGTTGTCCTAAATGATATTGCAGGGACAGATGCTGGACATTACATATCCTGCCATAACCCACTGAATGTACTGGGGGAGAGTGTAAACTACAATGAAAACTATAAATTATGTGGTGCATTAGTGCTCCAAAATGTAATTACAAATGCAATGAATTTGCCACAATGATGAAAGAGGTTGTTGATGTGGGAAGAGTGGGGGTGTGGGTTGCCGGAACCTCTTGTATTTTTTAATGTAACATTTTGTGTGATCCATAAATCTTCAAAAAAAATACAAAAAAAATAAATGCTAAAAAATTAAGTTATAAAGTAAATGTTTACACATTTTACTTTGGTTCAGATTTTAATATAATTAAGAATCAGGGAAACAGACTTGGCCCAGTGATTAGGGCATCCGTCTACCACATGGGAGGTCCGCGGTTCAAACCCCGGGCCTCCTTGACCTGTGTGTAACTGGCCCATGCGCAGTGCTGATGCACGCAAGGAGTGCCGCCCCACACAGGGCTGGTCCCCCGTGTAGGGGGGCCCCACGCACAAGGAGGGCACCCGTAAGGAGAGCCGCCCAGCACGGAAAGAAAGTGCAGCCTGCCCAGGAATGGCGCCCTGCCCACACTTCCCGTGCCGCTGACTGACAACAGAAGCGGACAAAGAAACAAGACGCAGCAAATAGACACAGAGAACAGACAACCGGGGGAGGGAGGAATTAAAATAAATAAATAAATCTTTAAAAAAAAAAAAGAATCAATGTCAGAAAAGAAGTTTAGAAAAGAAATCAGGCTAACATACAGTGTGTTTAAGGGAAGCTATAGCTATATGACAGGAAGAAACAGGAAAGGAAAATGGGATGGGAGATGCAAGGGGAGAGTTTGAGAACACAGGGGATTACTGAACATGGGAAAGGAAAATAAGGAATCCAACTTGAAACCCTTGTTTGAATCATACATAATATGTAAGAATAAACTGAAATAAAAACAATTACTTTGTTAAAAAAAAGAAAAGAAACAGAGAAAAACTGCCCACCAAGAAACATGTAAATGGTAAAACTATCCTTCAAAAATGATGGCAAATTCAAAGTCCTCACAGACAATCAAAAACTAATAAAAATATGTTACCAAAAGAACAGTATTACAAGAGATACTAAATGTACTGTTATAGTTTTAAAGGGAAAAAAAAAGAACAAGAGACTTGGAGAAGAGTGTAGAAATGAATATTACTAGGAAGGGTAAATTAAAAGGTAAAAAGTAAGAATGACAAGAGAAAGCCAAAGGACAAATTGGATGAAATAAATAAATGTCTTTACAATAATAACAATGAATGTTAATGGCTGGTATACTCCAATGCAAAGACAATGAAAAATTAGATTATTTTTTTTTTAAAGATTTTATTTATTTCTCTCCCTTCCCCCTGCTCCTGCACTCCCACCCCAGTTGTCTGTTCTCTATGTCTATTTGCTGCATCTTCTTCTTTGTCTGATTCTGTTGTTGTCAGTGGCATGGGAATCTGTGTTTCTTTTTGTTGCGTTATCTTGTGGTGTCAGCTCTCCGTGTGTGCGGCACCATTCTTGGGCAGGCTGCACTTTCTTTTGCCCTTGGTGGCTCTCCTTATGGGGTGCACTCCTTGCACGTGGGGCTCCCCTACGTGGGGGACACCCCTGTGTGGCATGGCACTCCTTGCACCCATCAGCACTGCGCATGGGCCAGCTCTACACAGGTCAAGGAGGCCCGGGGTTTGAACTGTGGACCTCCCATGTGATAGATGGATGCCCTAACCACTGGGCCAAGTCTGCTTCCTGAAAGATTAAATTTTTAAAATATGAGTCATCTATATGCTTTCTACAAGAGACTCATGCCAAACATAAGGACAGCTTAAAAGTGAAAGGTTAGAAAAAGATATTCCATGCAAACAGTAACCAAAAAAGAGATGGAGTAGGAATACTATATTAGACAAAACAAATTAAGTGTACAAATATTATAAAGGATGGAGAAGGTCATTATATATTAATAAAAGGGGCAATTCACCAAAAAGTACTACATAAATATTTCTTCACCTAACCTGAGTGCCCCAAGATACACAAGGCACAAACTGGCAAAGCTTAGGGGAGAAACAGATGTCTCTAAAATAATAGTTGGAGACTTCAGTACACCTCTCTCAGTATTGGACAGAATATCTGGATAGAGGATAAATAAAGAAACAGAGAACTTGAATAATATGAACCAGATCTAACAGATAGCTACAGAACATTGCACCCCAAAACAACAGGATATACACAAGTGCTCATGGATCCTTCTCCAAGTTAGACCACATATTGGGTCACAAGATTAGTCTAAATAAATTTTAAAAGATTGAAATTATACAAAATACTTTCTGTGATAACAGAATGATTCTAGAAATCAAAATGGACAGAAAAAGGGGAAATTCATAAATATGTGGAGATAGAACAACACACTCAAACAATCAGTGGGTCAAAGAAGAAATTGCAAGAAAATTCAGCAAGTACCTTGAGATAAATGGAAATAAGAACACTACATCTAAAAACCTATGGGAAACCACAAAAGCAGTGCTGAGAAGGAAATCTATATCTCTCAATGCTTACATTAAAAAAAGAAGAAATGTATCTCAAGTGGTTGAAAACAAGCTTCCATGTACAAGGTCCAGGATTCCATCCCTAGTATCTCCTCAAAACCAAACTAAACAAGTGAAAAAAATAACTCTTATTGGAGAACAGATGTAGATCAGTGATTGAGCTCCTGCTTCCAATGTATGAGAGGCTGGGTTCAAACCCTTGTACATCCTAAAAATAAGAAGAAAGAACTAAAACTGAAGATCTAACTGTACACGTGTGAAAAATAGAAAAAGAACAGCAAACAAATTGCAAGCCAGCCTAAGGAAAGATATATAAAGATAATAGCAGAAAGAAATGACATTTTTTTAAAAAGTGTGTGAAAAAAACAAAAGTTGGTTCTTTGAAAAAATCTACAAAATTGAAAAACCCTTAAATAGAAGACAAAAAAGAGAGAAGACACAAAATCAAAATGAGTGGGACATTACCACTGACAAATCAGAAATAATAAGGACCATAGAAGGACACTATAAATTACAGTAAGCCAAAAAACTAGACAATGTAGATGAGGTGGACAAATTCCCAAAAACACACTAACCCCCTTTCAATTACCCTAGAAAAAACAGAAGACTTCCACACACCAATCACAAGAGAAGAGGAGAAACAGTTTTCAAAAACATCCTAAAGATGAAAAGCTCAGGACCAGATGGCTTCACATGGGAATTGTACCAATCACTCAAAGATGATCTAATAAACCAATGCTGCTCAAGGTCTTCCCAAAAAAAGGGATCAAGAAAGAGTGCTATGAAACTTGTTCTATGAAACTAACATCATGCTAACACCATGTAAAGATATTACAAAAAAGAAAGTTACAGACTAACCAATGAATATAGATGAAAAAAACCCTAAAAATTCTTGCAAGCAGAATCAAAAAGCACATTAAAAGAGTTACACGCCACAATCATGCAGGTTTTATTCCAGTTAAGCAAGGATGTAGCAACACAAGAAAATCAATGAGTATAATAAAGCACATTGATAAATTGAAGAAGAAAAATCGTATGACCCTCTCAATTGATGGAGAAAAGATATCTGAAAAAATACAGCACCATTTCTTGATAAAAACCTTCCAAAAGAAAGGAATAGATGAAAGCTTTCTTAATAGGGTAAAGTGCATTATGAAAAACCTACAGTTAGCATTTTACTCAATGGTGAAAGACTGAAAGCTTTCCCATTGGGATTAGGAAAAAGACCTGAATGCCCATTTTCACCACTGTAATTCATAATTATGCTAGAAGTTATAGCTAGAGCAATTAGGCTAGATAAAGAAATAAAAGACACCCAGACAGGAGAGAAAGAAGTTAAACTTGTCACCCTTCACTGGTGATATGATCCTATATGTAGAAAATCCTGAAAAGTCCACAGCAAAGCTACTAGAACTAATATACAAGTTCAGTAAAGTGATGGAATACAAGATTAATATGCAAAAATCAATAGCTGAAAGAAGTTGATGTGGGAAAAGTGGGGTGTGTGTGGAGTGGGAAATATGACAAACTCCTATTTTTATTGTATTTTTTTTAAGATATGTAGATCACAAAAAAATATAAAATGTTCCCACATACCACACAATCCATCCCACCCCCACTCCTCCCACATCAACAACCTCTATCATCATTGTGGAACATTCACTGCATTTGGTGAATACATTTTGTGTGATCTATGTATCTTTTAAAAAAATTTCTTTTAAAAAGAAATAAAAATATGTTTAAAAATCAATAGCATTTTGGGAAATGGATATGGCTTAATTATTTGGGTGTCTGCCTACCACATGGGAGATCCTGTGTTTGTTTCCTGGTACCTCCTAGAGAAGCTGAGCAAGATGGCAAACTTGCACAATGGGCTGGCATAGTGATCTGATTGAACAAGATGATGCAACAAGACACAGAGGAAACACAATGAGAGACAAAAAGCAGGGAGCAGAGAAGGCTCAAGTGACTGAGCACCTCTCTCCTACATGGCAGGTCCTGGGTTCAGTTTCCAGTACCTCCTAAGGAGAAGATGAACACAGAGAGTGCATAATGAATGGACACAGAGAGCAGATAGTGAGCACTCTAAACAATGAGGTGGGGGAAATAAATATTTAAAAAAAAAAGAACGAGTGAAGTTTTAAAAAAATCAATAGCATTTCTTTTTGTGTGTGTGTGTTTATTGATTTTTTAACGTTACATTAAAAAAATATGAGGTCCCCATATACCGCCCAGCCCCCTCACCCCAATCCTCCCATAACAATAACCTCCTCCATCATCCTGGGACCTTCATTGTACTTGGTGAATATATCTCTGAGCACTACTGCACCACATAGCCAATGGTCCACATTATAGTTTACACTCTCCCCCAGTCCACCCAGTGGGCCATGAGAGGACATACAGTGTCCAGTAAATGTCCCTGCAATATCACCAGGACAACTCCAAGTCCTGAAAATGCCCCCACATCAAGTCTCCTCTTCCCACTCCCCACCCTTAGCAGCTACCGTGGCCCCTTTCTCCACATCAATGCTACATTTACTTCCATTACTAATCACAAGTTTCAGAATAGAATATCAGTAAGTTCACTCTAATCCATACTCTCTTCCTCCATTCTGTGAACCCTGGAATGGTTGTGTCCACTCCACATCTATATCAAGAGGGGGTTTAGATTCCACATGGATGATGGATGCAATTCTCCTGTTTTCATTTGTAGGCACTCTTGACTCTCTGGTGTGGTGGTTGACCTTCACCTCCCTGTTAGCTGGCTGGGGTAAGTCCAATAAACCAGAAGGTAGGAGCTGCAAATCTGTTGAGGCTCAGAGCCTGGCTATCACATGGACAGTCCAGAGATTCAGGTCCCGTGGGTATACAATGAACCCCAGCGCCAACCACAGATCCAGTAAAAGTAACAGGAGAGGCTTGTGAACAAAGATCACATCTGAGTCCAGCTCCATCACACTTAGGAACACAAACTCCATAGTAGGGCCAACTGATATGGCACTGAACTCCATCTGCCATGACCATAGAACCTGTGGGTCTCTGTAGCCCTCAGAAGAACCAATACCTGGGGTTGTATCTACTTTAGCTGTCTCTGGGACTCTGCCAAGGTGTGCATAAGGGTGACCCCTCTGATGACTTCCCGACTCTTTTTTGGAGACTTACAGCCATATAAACTCATTTGTCCTTTCCATTTCCCCTTTTTATTCAAGGTCAAAAAGCATTTTTAACTCCTGATATTACATGGAGGCTGAGATATTCTGCTGGTCTGAATTGACCCTTTTATTTAAGGTTTTCTAGTTATAGATTGGCAGTAATCTGAATTTTTTCCATTTTCCTCCTGAGATTACACATCAGTAGTGTATAGAAATGCTATTGAGTTGTTCAAATGTGGCCAATCTCGAAGCCAAACTCAATAGCATTTCTATACACTACTGATGTGTTATCTCAGGAGGAAAATGGAAAAAATTCTCTTTATAATAGTAACTAAAACAATCAAATATTTAGGAACACTCTTAACTGAGGACATAAAGGACCTGTATTCAGAAAACTACAAAACATTGCTAAAAGAAACAAGAAGTCCTAAATAAAGGAAAGGGCATTCCATGTTCATAGATTGGAAAATTAAATATCATTAAGCTGTCAATTCTACCCAAATTGATTTACAGATCCAACACAATCTGAATAAAAATTCCAACAGACTTTTTTCACAGAAATGGAAAAGCCAACTGTCAAATTTATTTGGAAGGGTAAGAGTCCCCATGTAGCCAAAATGTCTTAAAAAGAAAGTATGAAGGGAGGACTCTGACTTCCATGCTTTTAAACACACTACTTAGCTACAGTGGTAAAAACAGCATGGTACCTGCATAAACACAGACACACTGACCAACGAAACCAAATCAAGAACTCAGAAATAAACCCTCAGATCTACAGTCAAGTGGTTTTGAACAAGGCTGTCAAGCTCTCCCTGCTGGGCCAGAACAGTCTATTCAATCAACAAATGGTGCTGAGAGAATTCAACAGCCATATCCAAAGAAAGAAAGAGGACCCCTGTTTCACACCTTATGAAAAATTAACTCAAAATGAATCAAAAGTACAGGAAAACACCTTCAAGATATTGTAACAAGTGGTAGTTTCTTAAACCTTACACCCAAAGCATGAGCAACAAAAAAAAAATGTGACCTTCTCAAAATTAAACACTTTTGCACCTCAAAAGACCTTGTCAAAAAGGTGAAAGGCAGACAACTCAATATGAGAAAATATTTGTCATACACATATCTGATAAAGTTTAATGTCCATGATATAAAAAGAAATAGTACAACTCAATAATTAAAAGACAAACTACCCAATTAAAAAGGGGGCAAAAGAGTTGAAAATACAATTATCCAAGAAGAAATACAAATGGCAAAAAAACACATGAAAAAATGTTCAACATCACTAGTGATTAAGGAAATGCAAATCAAAACTATGAGATAACATTTCACACCTATTAGACTGGCCCCTATTAAAAATTCAGAAAACTGGCAATGTTGGAGAGTATGTGGAGATATAGGAATGCTTATTCACTGTTGGGAATGCAGAGTGGTAACCACTGTGCAAGACTATTTGGCAGTTCTTAAGGAAGTTGAATATAGACTTACTGTGTGACCCAGCAATACCATTACTAGGAGTATACCCAGAAGAACAGAGTTCAGTGTCATGAAGAGATATCTGCACACTGATGTTCATAATGGCTTTATTCATGATTGCCAAAAGATTGAAACAACCCTGGTGTCTATCAGCTGATGAATGGATAAACAAATTGTGCTGTATACACATGATAGAATATTATGCAGTTTATGAAAAATGAAGTCATGAATGCCAACATGAATGTACTTGGAGGACATTATATGAGGCAAGTCAGACACAAAAGAACAATGTATGATTGCACTATTATCTACTAATATGCTATGCGAACTCATGGAATTAATAATTAGAATATAGGTCACCAGAAAATATAATGAGGTAGAGAATGGAAATCTGAGGGTTATTCTCTGCAGACGTGGTTAAAAGGCTTTTGGTAGATCTTTGGAAAGAATAGAAATGGTATGAATACTTCATGGTGTTTGCAACTACCAGGACTATTATATGGATATAACAGTAAACAAAAAGGAAAGTGTAAGGCCATGTATACTATTGGAAGGAAAGCTAAAAAATGTAACACAGGACTGTATATATAATGAAACCTCATGTAAAATGCAATTGTGGGTGTTACTGCATATATGACTGTTCTACAAAATATAATTACATATATACTAGAGAGAAGGAAACAAGATAACAGCTATGTATAGAAGGGGAAGAATGGAGAGATTAAGAGGTGATTCGCTTTGTTTGGTAGGTTGGCTTTTGTATTATTTCTGGAATAATGAAATGCTTTAAAACTGAATTGATTGAATGCACAATTATGTGATTGTACGGAATACCACTGATTGTACACTTTGGATGAATTTATACTTTATTAATATGTATCAAAATTTTTTTGAAAATGAAGAAATATGAAAATATATAATTGATATTAATGTGACAAAAATGAAACAGGTTAGTGAGATGGAGCATGTATGTGGGCAGTGTTAGTGCAGAAACAATATAGTACTTTCTACCACATTTTATTATTATTGCCTTTCATAAAATAAAATGAGAAGTTGGCTTAAGAACTTTGTTTTTGCAGCGAAAATTAAATTTACGTACTTACAATAGAGTACTATGCAAGTTTATGGTTTTCTTACTAAGAATTTGAATTTATATTTGAATGGACCTGAAGGATTTCACTTTTTACGAATTTCCTAATTTTAGTGGATTTTTAAAATATGAATATAGTTTTGCAAATATTTAAAAATATTGAGACACATATAAACGTATACTGATATATATGAAAATTTCCTTTTATTAAAAAATTCAGCTGTATAAGGTGTGAGTGAAGGCTCCTCTTTCTTTCTTTGATATGGCTATCCAGTTCTCTCAGCATCATTTTTTAATAGACTCTTCTGGCCCAGAAGGGAGGACTTGTCAGCCTTGATAAAAATCACTTGACTATAGATATGAGGGTCTATGTCTGGGTTCTCAATTTGGTTTCATTGGTCAAGGTGTCTGTCTTTATGCCAGTATCATGCTGTTTTTACACTTATAGCTAAGTAATATGTTTAAAGGCAGGAAATCAGAGTCCTTCAAATTTGTTATTCCTTTTTAAGACATTTTTGGCTATTTGGGACAATTTACCCTTCCAGATAAATTTCCATTTATGCAAAAATGGCTGTTGAGATTTATATTGTGATTGCATTGGATCTGTAAATCAGTATGGGTAGAACTGACATCTCAATGGTATTTAGTCTTCCAATCCATGAACATAGAATAGCCTTCCATTTATTTAAGGTATCTTTTGATTCTTTTACAAATGTTGTAGTTTTCTGAATACAGGGACTACATATGCTTGGTTATGTTTATTCCTAAATACTTGATTGTTGTAGTCAGTAATATAATGAAATTATTTTTCTGATCTTCACAGATTGCACATCTATAGTGAAGAAACGCTATTGATTTTTGTGTATTCATCTAGTAGCCCACCATTTTGCTCAACTCATCTATTAGTTCTAGTAGCTTTGTTGTGGATTTTTCAGGGTTTTCTACACATAGGATTATATCATAAGTGAATAGTGCAAGTTTTACTTCTTCCTTTCCTATCTGGGTGTCTTTTATTTCTTTATCTAGTCTGATTGCTTTTACTAGAACTTCTAGCATAATTTTGAATAATGATGTTGTCAATGGCATCCTTGCCTTGTTCCTGATCTGAGTCTCACTAATATGAATGATACACAAAGAATATATGCATGGAGTTAAAACCTATAGTATAGGTTATTAGGACATAAGCAGAGGGATGAGAAGGTGTATTGATAATATATGTGGAAGTTTTAATTAACTGACTGTAAAAGTGTGAATGTGGATAAAGTTGATGGTAACATTATAGTGAGTAGAACTAATGCAGCTGGTCTATAAACAGGATTGTGGCTCAAAAGGGTATTCTTGGGATGTAAATGTCAGCTGAAAGAAAGCTAGAGAATAATCTAGTGGATGAATAACATAGTGAACCCAGAGGTGGATGTGAATTATGATTAACAGTACAAATACAAAATGCCCTTCTATGAAATAGTACAAATATACATCACTATTGCAAGGTGGCAAAGAATGGGGAAAATACAATTATGTAACTTATGGACTACAGTTAACAGCAGTGCTATAATATTCTTGCTGCATCAATGCCAAGATGTACTGTACTAAAAATGGGGGTATGGAAAAAATGTACAAAATACATAGTCTGATGACATTATCTCATAATTTGTAACAAATGTTCGACAACAATGTAGTTTGTTGGTAGAGAGTTGTTGTCTGGGAATTCCACAAATATCCATGACTGTTTTGTAATTCCACAACCACTCTAATAAAAATATATATTAGAAAAAGAAGTAAAATTATCTCTATTCTAAGATGAAGGATCTTATATGAAGCACCCACACCTACATATATCTATTTACATTCACGCACACACACACACACCCTAACTATTAGAGCTGACAAAGAAATGTAGTAAAGTTGCAGGTTAAAAAATTAACATGCATAAATGAGTTGTATTTAGAAAAACATATTGTGAGGAATCAAAAGGAAAATTAAGAAAAAAATAATTTCCAGAGGCATCAAAAATAATACAATTGCTATGAATAATTTTAACCAACTCACACAAGACTTGCATAGTTATCTATAAAATATTGTTAAATAAATTAAAGAGGACCTAAATAAGTGGAAAGAAATCCCATTTAATGGAATGGGAGATTTAATATAGTTTAGGTGGCAAATCTCTCCCCAAAAATATTTAATACAATGCAATACCTATCAAAATCTCATTGCCCATTTTTATAATTCCGTAATTTCAAGAACTTATCCTTGAAATTATGGAATTATAAAGAGACCCTGAACATATAAAATTATACTGAAAAAGAAGCACAAAACTAGACGATATCCAATTCTATATTTCAAAGCACAATACAAGAATAGCCACCAGTCTAACCGATATAAGATGATATCTCATGGTAGTTTTAGTTTCCATTTCTCTAATAGCTAGTGATGTTGAGCATCTTTTCATTAGAGCCATACGTATTTCTTCTTTGAAGAAGTGTCCATTCAAATCACTTGACCATTTTTTAAATGGGTTGTTTGTCTTTATTTTCAAGATGTAGGACTTCTTTATATATGCTGGATATTAGGCCCCTATCAGATTTTAACAGCTGGTACCCAAATATTTTCTCCCATTGAGTGGGTTCCTTTTCACTTTCTTGGCAAACTCCTTTGGAGTACAAAAATTTTAATTTTGAGGAGGTCCCATTTATCTATTTGTTTCTTTCATTGATTTTGCTTTGGGTGTAAACTTTATGAAATCATTTCCTATTGCAAGATCTTGCAGATGCTTCCCTACATTATCTTCCAGGAACTTTATGGTCTTGGATCTTATATTTAGATCTTTGATCCATCTTGAGTTAATTTTGCATAGGGCATGAGATCGTCTGCCATTGTTTTGAATATGGATATCCAGTTCTCCAAGCCTCAGTTGAGTGGACTTAGTGGCCTTATTGAGTATCAGTTGGCTGTTTATGTGAGGATCTATATCAGAACTCTCAGTTCTGTTCCATTGGTCAGTATGTCTATCTTTGTGCCAATACTATGACATTTTAACCACTGCAGCTTTGTAGTATGATTCAAAAAGTAAGTTGGGAAGTCATTCCAGGGGTTACACTTAGGCAAATCTCAGCAGGATCCCATTGAATGCCACAGTAAACAGTGCCTCTATAACAGGGCTCCTGAGACTCTAGAGACATCCAGAATCTGCAAGCAGGACAGACAGCTCAGGAATTTGGCATACTGTCAGTTGGCTTTACTTTGGAGTTTATGCTACCCAGTGTAAAAGAATTAAACTCATTTATAGGTTCTCTACACCTGGCTCTTCTGCACCTTTAATTTGAACTCATAATTAGCACTATACTTGAAAAATACATATTCAAGTGACAATCTTTGTTCCCTCCCTGTGTCAGTTGAGCCCTGAATTTCAACAGAGTTGCAACACCTACTCTCCAGTCATTGGAACCATGCAGGAAAACAAGGAGATGTTGATGGACAATGCCCATTCCAAGGAACAAAGAGTGCCTGCAATTGCAAGCAAGATAGTTCCTTCAACCTCCTCTATGGGTTCTAAGCTCACTCTCAATTAGAAGCAGAGTGGGTATCACTATCCCAAAATCCTCAAGATTGGGGAATGAACAATAGACTGAAGTAGACTTAATATTATTCTGCTATAGACATTATTATTTCAGGAATGGAAGAACTTTCATCACTGATATAAAGGCAGTGGTGATCATGAGAGGTTCTGAGAGATGAGAGAGGGAATAGGAGGTGTAAAATGCGGGCATTTTTAGGACATTGGAGTTGTCCGGCATGACACTGCATTAATGGATACAGCGATTGTATATTTTGCCATAACCTACAAATTTATGTGGGACAGTGTAAATTACAATGTAAACTGTAGCCCATGGTTAGTAGGAATGCTTCAATATGTGATCATCAATTGTAACAAATGTACCACAGTAATGAAAGATGTTGTTACTGTGGGAAAATGTGGGTGCAGGGATGAAGCATATGGTATATTTTTTATGTAACATTTATGCAATCTAAACCTTCTTTAAAAATACAATTTAAAAAGCATAAACAAATATAGTCATTAAAACAGTATGATACTGGCAAAAAGATAAACACCTAAAACAATGAAATAGAATTGATACTTCAGAAATAAATCCATATATCCATGATCAATTAATTCCAACATACATGTCACCAAGGTCTTATATTCAGGAAAGAACAGAGTCTTCACCTTATGGTGGTGGAACAACTAGATAAGCACAAGCAAAGCATGAACTTTTATCTTTACCTGACAATATTTACAAAAAATTAAGTTACTTAGGGAGGTAAATGTAAAAGCAAAACTTTATCACTCCAACAAGTAAATACAGAGTATTTACTTGTAAATACTTTTTCATTACTTTGGATGTAGCAATTAATGCTTAGATATTACATTAAAATCATGAAGACAAAAGGAAAAATAGACATTGTATTTCACAAAAATTTAAAACTTTTACATCAAAGGATGCATTCAAGAAAGTTTAAAGATAACCTACAGAAAGGGAGAAAATATTTCCCAATCATATCTGAGAAGGGCCTAATATCCAGAATGTATATTTTAAAAATCCCTTACCATTTAACATAAAGACAAATAATATAGTTAAAAATGAGTAAAGTATCTTGAATAGTCATATCTTCAAGGAATATATGCAATTGGCTAAAAGCACATGAAGTGATGCTCAATATCTTTAGCTATTAGGTAAACACTAATCAACACCACAATCTGATATCACTTCAAACCTGCTGGGATGGTTATGGTTTTTGGAAAAGTCTAAAATAACTGTTGGTGAGGATGTGGAGAAATTGGAATCCTTGTACATAGCTGGTAGGTATGTACAATGGTGCAACCACTGTGGAAAATATTTATACAGCTCCTTGATATGATACACACTGAATTGGCCTATAATCTCATGATTCCCTTCCTTGACATATACCCCCAAAATTGAAGGAAGATATTCAAGTAATTGTATACAAATGTTCATATCAGAATTATTTTCAATAACAGGTGGCAACAACCCAAATATCTATCACCTAATGAATGGATAACCAATATGTGTTATATCCACATTAGAAGTTTTTCAGTTAAAATGGAATGAATTGTATAAACTACACCATGGAAAAGACTTGAAAATAAGCTTAAGTGTTTTCAGAAACTTAAGCCAGATACAAAAGGTCACATTTTTAAAGGATTTCATTTATATGCAATATCCAGAATAGGAAAATCAATAAAGATAGATGATTAATGGTTGGAAGGTATTGACAGGAGTGAGGAATGTGGAATATCTCCTTTTGTATGTATAAGGTTTCCTTTGGAGCTGATAAAAATGCTCTGAACTGTACCAGGGAAGGATCATTTGTGTGTGTGGGGATACAAGGGAGGAGGTTTACCTGGGCATACATATAAGGTATATAAATGTGTTCAAAAGTTCATGGGGCAATGTCATGGTGGGTGGAGAGTTACAGAATAACCAAAAGAATATGGAATTCCTATCCTGGGGTGCTCTGCCACATTCTCTAATGGAACAGCAAGAATCCCCCAAGTACAGACAATGGCTACTGAAGGATGATGATCCATTGACGGGCCCTTGATATTGATGACTGTGCTTATGAACCTTTACTCTTCAAATGGAAACTTAGCCTAGTATTCCAGAATGCCTAAGAGTTACCTCCTGAAAATTTCATTTTTGCTCAAAATGTGGTCTCTCTCTAAGCCAAACTATAACCAGCAAACATATGTACTTTATGTGCTCATAATGTACTTTTTAATTTGTGCCAAAGTTATTTAAAAGGGTTTTCTCCTTAATTACAGTTCATAGATTATAGTTTCCAAGGTTCATGCTATTTTTTGGTTTTATTACTTTTTGAATAGAGAGTATTGGTTGTCCCTTTCAGTTTTCCTTCATTTTATTGTATGAAACAATTAGTATGGTTGGTCAATGAGTTCTTTAAAAGTAGATTTTTTTTCAGGGTATGGTACTTTAATATATGTTTTGTTGAATAATTGTGGAAATTATTCTAATTTCTTTTGAGAAAGTAAGATTTTTATTGTCAAAACAAGATATATAAGCCTAGGAGTGATACATAAGTTGCATAGGTGTGAGTCCCTCATTCTAAGCCCCGTGTTAGCAAACCAAAGCTTAAGTTCCTGTCTCTGTAAGTGCTCCTTTTCCAGAACCTGAATCCTGAGAATGACGAATCAACACTCAACAGCTCCCTTTTTCTTTGTAGTTTAGTTCCTCTAAGTCAAGGTTAAGTCAAGTAAGGAAAACTATCTTACCAATAAGATTATTTTCTTTAAGACTTTCTTGTCCTTTTTATAGAAGTCTTTTTGCTCTCACTCTTCTAACATTTTAGAGACTGTAAATTGTCCAATTCATGAATTGTTTTAAAAAGACATGAAATCCATAAAATTAATTTATTTTTTATTTTTTGGGTTTTTTGGGCAATTTTGTCTATGAGGAGAGGATCCAAATTTGACTGCTAATGTCTCTGGAGTCAGGAAGACAGACAAATCACCTGCTGAACCCTTTGTGTTTTCTTTTCTCCCCACCAACTCCAATGCTCATGGATGAGTTCCTATCAGATCTGAGCTCCACTATTTTGTTTGAGCCTTTTGATCTCATTAGCTGTCAGTCCAAAGGTGAGTGGGTTAATTTTATTGATGAAAAATTTCAAATTTTGAGCCTGAGTCCCTAGCCTTCTTTTACAGAACAGTTTCATTTCTGCAACTACTAGTTTCTTTGTCCTGCGCACAAGGTAAAAAATGAAATGATAAAAATGGGATCTTCATGTTTATCTAAAACTTTTATTCTCTACATTCTGGCATACTGGCATTTTACAAGTTTAAAATTTATAGGGTTGGAAGTTGTATCAATCTAACAAAATGGCAAAATCTCACCAAGACAACCTGGAATTTTGGAGTTAATTTTGGAAAATATCCAATTAGAAAAATTACTCATCACTTTAAAAAATCACCTCCAAAAGTAAACAGATGAATGGAATGCCTATGTGAATTGGTACTAAGAATTTACTAATATAATACAAGATTTAAAATAGTTCCATTAAAGAAATCTTTGGAAAAGGCAAATGAGAAATTGTAAACTCAGGATTTCTTTTTTTTTATGTCTGACAAATAGCTAAATTATTTTTAATTGAAGTTATAAGCTATTTGTGTCTGTCTGTAGGTTTAATTTATGTCATTTTCCTAACTCCAAATAGTATTACCAAAGTAATTTGAGAAATTTCTTTAAAGTTTTCTATTCAAGTTGGCTTAAAGATAAACAAACATTTATTCATAAATTAATACTTTCATAATTCCAGAAATTAAGAAAAACAAACTTCTAATATTTACAGTGAAAACAGAGAATGCATAAAACTTTTGAAAAAAAATAAAGTTCACATAATTCATGTAAAACCTAGGCAACTAGGTCTGATTGAATATTATTATCTAAATAAAATTGCTATGTATTTGGAATTATCAATATTAAGCAGAATATAAGCATGCAATTTTATTCTAGCTTGGTGTGTTCTTCCTAAATATATGCAGTGTTCTAATAAAATAATATAGATATTTACTAGATCCTTAAGATGATCAAAAAATGTAAATTGAGTTTTGAAGAATGTTGTGTTGAAGGCAGTTTACATGATCTTTTTGATAACAAATATGTAAGGTATGGAGGATGTATTTTGTTAAGGGAATGGAAAACAGTTTTGTCTTAAAATAAAATGACAGTTTGTTACAGGAATATGTTTATCATTCCTGGATATAGAAAGTTGTAGAATGTTTTCAGAAAAGGGATTCTATCTGTCAAGATCAAGAGTGGTTAAGATTTGATAGGTTTGACTGAGGACTTGGCCCAGTGGTTAGGGCATCCGCCTCCCACATGGGAGGTCCCCAGTTCAAACCCCAGGGCCTCCTCAACCCGTGTGGAGCTGACCCATGAGCAGTGCTGATGCACGCAAGGAGTGCTGTGCCATGTAGCGGTGTCCCCTGTGTAGGGGAGTCCCACGCACAAGGAGTGAGCCCCAATAGGAGAACCACCCAGCATGAAAGAAAGTGCAGCCTGCCCAGGAATGGTGCCACACACACGGAAAGCCGTCACAACAAGATGACGCAACAAAAAGAAACAGATTCCCATGCCGCTCACAACAGAAGCAGACAAAGAAGACGCAGTAAATAGACACAGAGAACAGACAACTGAACTGGGGCGGGAAAGGGGAGAGAAATAAATAAATAAATAAATAAACAAACAAATAAGATTTGATAGGTTTATCAGATTTTTAAGACTTTTATTAACAGACAGTATATTCATGCAAAACTAGTATTTGATTTTCTTTCCATTACAATGACAAAGTATCCTTGGATTATTGGTCTGCTCTTAATGAGAATTAATAAAAGATTTTTCTAAAATATCTGAGTAACCCATTTAGAGGGAAAGATTTTTTAACTTTGAAAAATCTGTGCTATGTATTCTTTATATAATCATCTTTTAATTGTTTTAGAGAACAGCTCTCTTTTGAAGTAATTTTTTTACCATCATGCTACCTCCCCTCCTTATTTTTAAAAATATTTTGTCACTTTCATTAAGTAAGGAACTAGATATTGTTTCACATTTTCCCATGATCCTATTTAACTAAATGTTAAAACCTGATAACTTTTGATAGTTTCTTTTCAAAAATTTAACCATAAATACTATCTTCTTGATCTTAAACTTTCATTGGGATTTTACAGAGAGCCCTTGGAAAATCACAAAGGAATTTTTCTTTAATCTTGTAAAAAGAGAGTTGATAAACTAGTTAGTTTTATTTGATAGATTATCAGGAGCATAGAAAGTGTTATCCAATAAGAAAGGATTTTGTAAGTTTCTGTTAAATTACAGTATAAATGTTATTAATATAGGAGAGCTGATGTGGGTCAGTTGTTGAGAACAGGCTTCCCATATTCAAGGTCCTGGGTTCAATTCCCACCACAGTATCCTCAAAAAACATTATTAATATAAACATTTCTATAATTATATAAAGTTCTTTGAGACTTATCAGCATCCTCACTGTCCATGAGTTGTCCAAGTATTGATAAATGTGATATTAGACAATAGTATTTTTGGTTATAAGTTCTGTTATTCTTAAAACAATGTTTTATGAACACTCATCTGATTGTTAACTTTTGTAAAACAGCAATAAGTTCATGGACATTTTAAGTTTTCCGTCATCTATAGATAGTTTTTATTCTGATGCGTCCCTGAAAACACTTGGAATCAGCTACAGGCCAGTGTGCTTCACCTTCAACATTAAGGACTGTCTCAGAGACCTATGCCAAGTACTCTGAGGCATCAGCTTCTAAAGACATTCCTTAAATAAGATTGAGAGCACACCACTGTACTGAGTCAAGATCTTCAGAATTTTAGTGAAGAACTCATAGGTTCATGAGCTGGATAACAAAAATTTAGTGAAGCGATTAATTACTTAGGGCTAAATGAACTGATAAAGAATGATCATAGTTTTCTTTGGATTATTGCAAATATTTTATTTTTCTATTCTCTAGATACAAGGGATCCTTTACTGAATTAAGCTATCTATAATTTGTAAAACATTCATCTTTATTTTCTTGCCTGACCCCTCCAGCATTTGAAAACTCTTAATATTCTTAAATTTATGGTACTATAGTTTCCTACATTCAATCAGAATCTGTTTTCCTTGTTAACATGAGGTAATTGGAGTATATGATTATATAACCACGTCTCAGTGATGTTAATTCAAGAATACAGGGGAAACCACAAATCTATTGCATATTAAAGTCCCCACCTTGATGCAGTTGTCTGGGCTTACTCAAATTGTGTTAAAGCATCAGCAGAAACTGCCAAATTCGTCAAAGCCTCAGCAAGCTTAACTAACATTTTTCCTCCAGAAAACCAACTTCTTATGAGATCCTTCTATTCACCTAAAATGCCTCAATGTTCTTAACCCTGCTACTCTGCTACCTTCATCCAATGAGGGGATAACCATGACTGTAAATTGGTAACTTCAAAATGAATGACTCCATACACGTTCTAATGATCAACCCAGATGTCAATCTATTTATTAATGTTTTTTATGCTATAAATTTTAATGGTATGTTCCAAACAGGCTATATACCACCTACCGATTGAATAAGGTAGTCTTTACAGTTTTCTTCTGCCATAAAGGATGAACTCTGTGCTTTTACCCAAACTTGCTTTTGATCAGAAGGAAATCCTGTTAACATACAGAATTATTTCATGCTATGGAAGCAAAGTGGGTTCCTCACTTCTGGTATGCTAGTGGAAAATTGTGAACAAGTAAATTATCTCCTGTATGACATTTTACTCTTATCTTCTGTTGTCATTGTTAAGATAAATGCTAACACAAAATATATTTTAAATGGCACTTGCACATTTTTATGTGAAAACAGCCCCTACTAAAACAGCTGTAATTATAAACTTAAATCAATATTGAATAAATTAACTGAAGAACCTAGTACTTCCTGTCTCAAAATTTTACCTTTAGCCATCTGTTTATTCATAGCATTCCTTTTGGAAAACACAAATTATCCCCATATGAAATTGTTCCTAGCAAACTTACCTCTGGGCATAAATTGAGAACTGATCACTTATTGTCACACCATGAAATAACCCAATTTGCAAATCCTTAAAGTGTTATGCCAAAAATTATCTTCAACAAGTAAGGGATACCTTTCCTGTCTCACATGACAGACACTCCACTAAGCATAATCTGTCATCAGGATAATGGGTCTACTGGAAATGACAGACAACAGACACCCCTAGATCCTCTTTAAAAGGAACTCTGCCAAGCACTCCTAACTTCTGATAATGCAACTTAATTATACAGTGTTGAACCATGGGTCCACATTACTCAACTAAAAAAGTTCCATCAGACTCCGGGACTACTTATGGAGACTTAAAAATCAAACTAACCAGAAAGGGGAGTAGACAAAGTCACAAAGTAAACAACTTATTCCCAAGGTGACAGATCAATTCCTAATATAAACAAGTCCATACAAAGACTCTACCTTACTAAAATTTATAATGCATAAAATCTTTATATTTTCTTATGCTTTGTCCTTGCACTGGCCTGGAAAGACAATGCTATTGTATGCTTCTCCAAGGACATTTCAAAGGAGGTAACATTACATATTGTTGGAATTGTTACCACAAGCCCTGATATATGTACATTACAAAGGATCCCATTATTCTACCCATGACAAGATTTTTTATTCCAAATGCTTGTCTCTTTGGATCAAATTGCACCATTTGTTTCCTATCAAATATAAATACCAGACTTAAGACTCTCTTTATTCTGCTTCATGATTTCTTGGACCTGTAAACAGGAATTAAGAATTAACAAAAGTTTATGATTACTGAATCATTACATAGATGCTTTTTTTCCCCTTATTTTATCAGTTTATTATAGAATTGCCCAAAGCTAATACCTGAAATTACTGAAACTGCCTAGATCAATCTCACCCTTCTTTATGGTTATTTCAAACTAGCCTCACTTTTATGTATACTTATTTTTATAGTTTTTATTCTAAATTAACCTTACATTTTTATTATTTCAAGACTGGACTTGTGTATATTTACTATTGTGATTATAACTACTCTATCTGCCCCTGTTTGAATCCATAAAACCTTAAATCCTCAAAATCAAGGAGGCAGATTTTTGGGACCTTGCTAGACCAATGATCTCTTTGCTAGCTAAGCAAATAAATTTCCTCATTTGGAACCCCAGCATCTCAGGAATTGATCTTTAAAGTATATTGGAAGAAAAGAACCTGCTTTTGCTCAGTATAGACATAACTGGTTGACAGAATTATAAAGATATGACAGAATAATAATAGCCCACATGCCCCACAAACTATAAGTTACCTTAGCATTGCATGTCCACATTCAGGTTTAAGATACTGGGTCTGCAAAAGATTGACAGCACAAATTTGGTCAGCTCTTCATTTGCACTGTTAATAACACAGATTCTTGGATAATAAGGACAAAAGACAGCATTTCTAGTAATGAATTTATAAACAAGATCATCTTGACTGAAGTTATATTGTTCTTCCAGACAGTATTTTTATTGTGGAAATTTTATCAGATATTTGCCTGGGCAATAAATTACCTTAATAGCTGATAAACGTCTGGGAAGTGTGTGCTTGGTCTTCTCGTGGTTCCTTAGGAATTTATAATAAATCAGAGACTTCTCACTGGAATACTCCCCTCAATCTACAGTGTCAGGCAAAACAGGATTTACCCAGGGAGTTATGATTTTGGTTTGCCTCTTTTGGCAGATTGCTGCTTCCTTAACTTGGGTTTAACACAGATGAAAACAAGATTAGATATTTATCAATCACAATTGGGGAAATTACTGAATCTACTGTTAGAGCTAGAGCTGCACAGCAAGTCATTAAATTTATTAAACTTGTTCTAGACAATAACATTGCAAAACTTTTTACTAAGCTTAAACAAGGCATTTTTGCCATTGCCAATACCATCTGTTGTACCTGGGTACACAATTCTTGGGAATCTGAGACACAATGGCATGAATAATTAAATAAACCATACAGTTTAAACATATAAGACCATCATTAAAACCCTGATTTGATTGCACTGATTTCAGTTAGGTCAAATCATGGATACTGGGCTTAGGAGCATTCTATAAGGTAGGCATTTGGGCCTTTCATCACTCATAGTACTCATTTTGGTCTCCCTGGTGCACTGTTTTCTCTCAAGCGTTTTGAATGTGTGTCCCCAGCCACTTGTGATCCAGTAAATGACTTCTTTCTTGTCAGGGATGACATAAAAATGATGATCATGGAAAAACTGACATCATGACAGTCTATGAGCACAACATGAAAACACTCTTGAAGTACTACTCCAAGACCTTGGGCCTTAACTCTAAATAGGCTCAAGTCCTTAAATTTTTTTAAAAAATTGTCTTTTTTTTCAATGTTACATTTAAAAAATGAGGTCCCCATATATCCCCCCACCCTCCTCATCCCACTTTTCCCACAACAACCTCTTCCAACATCATGGTACATTCACTGCCCTTGGTGAATACATCCCTGAGCACTGCTGCACCACATGGCCAATGGTCCACACTATAGTTTACACTCTCCCCCAGTCCACCCAGTGGGCCATGGGAGGACATACAATGTCCAGTAACTGTCCCTGCAGCACCACCCAGGACAACTCCAAGTCCTGAAAATGTCCCCACATCACTTCTCTTCTTCCCACACCCGACCCTCAGCAGCTACCATGGCCACTTTCTCCATCTCAATGCTAAGAACAAGATACAAGTGGGGAAAACTGTTAAATAAATTTAGCTGGCCCTAGATGCCCAGCTCAACATCAGCAAACTGAAGCTTAATTTAGTTTCTAGCTCTTGTAAATGCTCCTGAAACATAATAACCTGCCATAACTTGCCAGCTCCTTTCCTCTCTTCCTTCTCCAGGAATCTTGATCTGTTCTGTTTGTTTTTGTGCAGAATTTTATCCCCAGCACCTATGGTTTGTTTAAATTCTCTTCCTCACACAGTGCCCCATTTTACTACACTTTGCATTTCTGGGACTCTCCCGTCTAGCAGCAGTTTACTTCAACCCTCCCACTCCATTTTTCTCTGTGAGGTTTTTCCACCCAAGTCTCTTCCCTGCTAGGTCATCTTGCATCTGAGAGTTAGAGAGGGTAATTTCAGAAAGGTGAGTCCCCCAGAAAAGCCCCGTTCTGCATTTAAGGAATTCCACCAACAGTGACTGGATTGAGTGAGTGCACCACTTGGCCACAGTCCTTCAGCTATGCTTTTACTCCCCGCCCCCCAAAATGGGAGCCCTTTTGTTTTCAGCACTCCTCAGCAGCTTGTTTTCGGCACTGAGTCTCTTTGCCTGTGTCTGTGTGGGTTTCCAACTCACTGCTGTGAGTTCCTCTAAAATCGGTTTCTCCAGTGAGAGGGATTCAGGCTGCTTTCTGCCTCTGGAGAACCCCCGAGCTTTGCTCGGGACCAGTTAAGAGGGAAGGGAAGACGACTTGAAGGTTCTGGATGGGAGTTCCCTACCTGCTTTTTTTTCTTTCTTCTATTCAGCATTCGTGGAGTCCTCCAATCTCTATCATCCTCCAGCGGATCTGTTGAGGATATGGCTTCTGTCGCTGTGCTGATGACGTCACCCCCACTATTGAATTTTTTTAAAGAGGTACCAGAGATGGAGCACAGGACCTAGTACATTGAAGGCAAGCGTTCAGCCCCTTAGCTGTGTCTGCATCCCAATGAGAATTGGTGTTTGGTTTTTTTTTCATTTGTTTGTTTTGTTTTTAAAAGGTACCAGGGATTGAATCCAGGACATTGTTCGTGGGAAGAAGGAGCTCTGCAACTTTAGCTACATCCACTCCGTCACTGATTTCTTTCTAACTTTATCTCAACTTCAAAAATAAAATAATAGACAAAATTAATTAACAAATTACGGAACCATTAATCTAAAAAAATCTAAAAAAAATCTTATTTAATCCTAAAAACAAACTCAATTGTCTCTCCAGTGTTAAGAAAGATAGAAATTCGTTAAATATCATGATCAATGTCTCCTTCTTAAAGAAGAAATTTAAGAAAAAAATGGTTAATCATATTCATATCTCATAAAACTAAAACCATATATTTTTTATCTTTAGCATTGATATAGTACCTAATTTACCTTTCCTACAAAAATATTGCAATACTACGGGTAGCTATGATCTATTAATTATATTAGTTGTATTTTTCCTATTTATTAATATCACCAGATTCTTAACAACTTGTAACTGAAGTACATTTTTGTATTTCTATTATTAACCATACTCCCCATCTACCCCAAAATCACTATTTTGTACATCTCCCAGATTATCCTATAGCCGTCTTTCAAGTAACATTAACCTCCCTAGACTACATGTTTCAACTACAATCCCAGGTTATAAATAAGCAGTGTGTGTGATAGTCGTTATAATGTGCTACTCTCAACTCTAACCATTACAACATATTTACAATTGACCTTATTAAACATTCTACATACATTCAATATCAGCTCCGCCTTCTTAACCACGATTCTGTCTCCTACTGACCTATACTCTATAGTGTAATTCCATTAGCTTACTAATTGTATTTCGTCCATATCAGTGAGATCATACAATTTTCTTCATCCTTTCATTTCTGTCTTATTTCACTCAACATACTATACTCAAGATTATTCCTTGTTTCATATGCATCCCAATTTCATTTCTTGATACACCTGAACACTATTCAATTATATGTATATGACACCTTTGGTTATCCATTCATTGGTTGATTTGGCATTTAAGCTGTTTCCATCTTTCAGCAATTGTGAGTAATGACACTATGAACATGGGTGTCCAATACTTTTTAGCACACTTGCTTTCAGTCCTTCTGTATATATTCCTAGTGGTAGGACTGCAGAATCATAGGGGAGTTCCATAATTAGCTTCCTGAGGGACCACCAAATCATTCTTCACAAAGGCAACACCATTTAAATTCCCAAGAACAGTTAAGTTGTGTTCATATTTCTCGACATCCTCTCCAGCACCCATAGTTTTGTTTTTTAAAATAATTGACATTCTGTAAGGCATGAAAACTTATCTTATTGTAGTTTTGATTGGCACCTCCCTAATAGCTAGTGATGCTGAGCATCTTTTCAAGAGCTATTTTGGCCATTTATATTTCCTCTTTGGAAAAATGTCTATTCAAGTCTTTTACTCATTTTTAAATTATGTTTTCTTTCTGTGATTATGTGTTCCTTTTATATACATGGAAATGAAACTCTTGTTGGATATGTGGTTAATCAAGGTTTTCTTCCATTGAATTCACTGTCTTTTCACCTTCTTTAAAAAATTGTTTTAAACTCAAAAATATTTCATTTTGAGGAAGTCCTAAGTCCTATTTATCAATAATTTTCTTTCATTCCTTCTGTTTTGGGTGCAAGTTCCAAGAAACCACCACTTCCCACAAAATCTTAAAGTTGTTTCCCTACATTTTCTTCTAGGAGCTTTATGGTTCTATTTTATGCATTTAGGTTCTTGCCCTATTTTCAGTTAATTTTTGTATAAGATATGTGTAGCAGTTTGATATCGTCATTATTGTAAATGGAAATTTTTTCTTTATTTCCACCTCAGTTTGCTCATTAGTAGTATATAGAAACTCTTTATTTTTTACATATTAATCTTGTATCTGCCATTCTGCTGAAATTATCTATTAGTTCTAGTGTTTTTGTTGTGGATTTTTCAAGGTTTTCTAAGATATGATCATATCATTGTGGAATAGTCAAAGTTTTACTTCTTCCTTTCCTATTTGGGTCCCTTTTATATCTTTTTTTTCTCTTTATTTTTTTAAATGTTAAATTAAAAAATATGAGCTCCCATATACACCCCATCCCCCTCACTCCACTCCTCCCATATCAACAACCTCTTTCATCATCATGGGATATTCATTGCATTTGGTGAATACATTTTGGAGCACTGCTGCACCACATAGATAATGGTTTACATTGTAGTTTACGCTTTCCCCCAGTCCACCCAGTGGACTATGGCAGGACATACAATGTCCAGCAACTGTCCCTGCAGTACCACCCAGGACAACTCCAAGTCCTGAAAATGCCCCCACATCATATCTTTTCTTCCCTTTCCCTACCCTCAGCAGCTACCATGGCCACTTTTTTCATATCAATGATACATTTTCTTCCATTGCTAATCATAATAGTTCCATAGTAGAATATCAGTAAGTCCACTCTAATCCATTCTCTATTCCTCTATCCTGTGGACCCTGGGATGGTTACATCCACTACACCTCTATATTGAGAGGGGGCTTAGATTCCACATGGATGATGGATGCAGTTCTCCTGCTTGTAGTTGTAGGCACCCTTGGCTCCCTGGTGTGGTTGTTGACCTTCTTCACCCCCCTGTTAGCTGGCCAGGGTAAATCCAATAAACCAGAGGGTAGGAGTTGAAAGTCTGTTGAGGCTCAGGGCCTGGCTATCACATAGACAGTTCAGAGATTCAGGTCCTCTGAATATACACCAACCCTAGTGCCAACCACAGGTCCAGTAAAAGTAACAGAAGAGGCATGTGTAGAAACATCACATCTGAGTCCAACTCCATCACACTCAGGAACACAAACTCCAAAGTAGAGCCAACTGATATGGCACTGAACTCCAGAGCCACCTTCCATGACCATAGAAATTGTGCATCTCTGTAACCCTCAGAAGAACCAATATCTGGGCTTATATCTACTTTGGCTGTCCCTGGGACACTGCTGAGCCGTGCATAAGCATGACACCCCTCTGATGACCCCCTGACTCTTTTTTGGAGACTCAGCCATATAAACTCATTTGTCCTTTCCATTTCCCCCTTTTATTCAAGGTCAAAAAGCAGTTTTTAACACCTGATATTACATATAGGCTGAGATATTCTGAAGGTCTGAGTTGACCCTTTTATTCAAAGTCTTTTTCTAGTTACATCATCAGCTGGTGCTTGGTAGTAATCCCTCGGTACCAGGGAGGCTCATCCCCAGGAGTCAAGTCCCACACTGGGGGGAAGGTAATGCATTTACCTTTTATATCTTTTACTTGCCAAATTGCTATATCTAGAACATCTAGCACAATATTGAATAAGAGCAGAAATAGTGGATGTTGGAGATTTGGGCCCGAAGGGTATTGGGAATGAAACAAAGAGAAAGAGAGAATGAAACAAAGAGAAAGAAAGAGAGACAGCTGGAATCAGGGGGTCTGCAAATAGAGACTCCTCAGACAACCTTATTGTTTACAAGGGGCTCTCTATGTACCCTGTCTATGTGAGAACAAGCAGCAGCATGCAGTTAACTATTAGCATTACTCATAATCTAAGGAACTAAAAAAATCTTATCTCAAAGTACAAAGTCTAAGTGTTCTATCTAATTACAAAGTGTATGTGCTCATCTTTTCTTTCAGCCTGTAACAGCTTTTTCCTCTTTGCTTGAAACTCTTAACTGCCGTATTCCTTAGGTTGCAAGTGTAGCCATGGAAACAGCACATCTCCCCTTGCGAGACCACTGTGCCTTAGTTTCCAACAAGTGGACATCCTTGTTTTTTCCTAATCTCTTTGGGGAAAATGTTCTTTTGCCTTTCAATACAATGTTAGACATGGGTTTTTCACATATATACTCTTGTCATATTGAGAAGGTTTCCTTTTATTGCTATATTTTGGAGAGTTTTTATCAAGAATGGGTGTTGTATTTTGTCAAATGCCTTTTCTGGATTATTTGAGATAAGTGATTTTTTAAAAGATTAATTTATTTATTTCTCCCCCCTCACTGTTTATGCTCACTGTCTTCTCTCTGTGTCAGTTCATTGTATGCTCTTCCTTATTTTAGGAGGCACCAGGAACTGAACTCAGGACCTCTCATGTGGCAGGGAGGTGTTAAATCACTTAAGCCACCTCTGCTCCCTGCTTGTTGTGTCTCTTCTTGTGTTTTCTTGCTGTCTCTTTGTTGCATCATCTCACTGTGTCATCATCTTGTGTCAGCTCCCTGACTTGTTTACCTTCTTTAGAAGGCACTAGAAACAGAACCCATGACCTCCCACATGGTAGGTGGGCACCCACCCGCTTGAGCCACATCTGCTTCCCTCAAGTAATTTCATTTATCTTCAATTTTTAATGTGGTATATTACATTAATTGATTTTCTTACATTGAGCCATCCTCACCTATCTGTTATAAAACCCATATGATCAGCGAGTAGAAGTCGCTCAAACAGTTGAGCACCTGCTTCCCACATGGAAGGTTTTGCGTTCAGTTCCTGTGCCTCCTAAATACAAAAACAAACAATAAGCAAACAATGGAAAAACTAACTCAGGGGAGTGAATGTGGCTCAGTGGTTGAGTGCTAACTTCCCACATAAGAGATCCTAGCTTAAATCCCTGGCACTATTACCTCAAAAAATATATATATGATCATGGCATATAATTTTAATGTGTTTTTAAAATTTTGTTAGAAAGTATTTTGTTGAAGATTTTTGCATCTATATTCACTAGAGATATTAGTCTATAATTATATTTTTTCTTAATATTTTTATTTGGCTTTAGTATTAGGGTGACGGCTTCAGAAACTGAGTTTATAAGCATTCTTCCTGTTCAATTTTGTGGAAAATGTTAAGGAAAAGTGATATTAGATCACCTTTGATAGATTGGTAGAATTCACTGAAACCATCTGGTCTTGGGCCTTTCATTTTGGGGAGGTTTCTGATGACTGTTTCATTTTTTTACTTGTTTAGGTCTTCAATTTCTTCTAGGGTCAGTGTGGGTTGTTCATGGGTTTTGAAGAATTCATCTATTCCATGAATATTGTCAAGTTTGTTGGCATACAGTTTTTAATAGTATACTCCTTGATATTTTAATTTCTGCGCAGTCAATGTTAATATCCCCTATCTCATTTCTGATTTTATTTGCATCTTCTTTTTTTTTTTTTTTTGTTTAAACTAGCTAAGGATTTTTCAATTCTGTTAATCTTATCAAAGAAACACATTTTGGTTCTGTTGATTCACTCTTTTGGCTATCTTCATTATCCATCTTATTTATTCCTGCTATAATCTTTATTGATTCTTTTCTTCTGCTTGCTTTTGGGTTGACTTGCAGCTCTTTTACTAGTTCCTCCAGATGTGCAGTTATGTCTTTGAATTTAGCTCTTATTTTTTTAAAGTAAGCATTGAAAGCTATAAATGTCATTCTCATTTCATTCTCAGCACTGTCATAATTTTTTTAGGAGAAACGGGGGTTTGAACCCATGACCTCATACATTGGAAGCAGGTCCTCAACATCTTTAACTATACCTGCTCCCCAGACACAATTATTATTTGCTGTGTCTTTGTTTGCATTCATCTTGGGATATTTACTGACTTTGCTTGCAATGTTTTTGAATCACTGATTATTTGAGTGTATTTTTTAATGTACATGTATTTGTGAATTTTTCCTTTCTCTACCTGTTAATAATTTCTAACTTAGTTCCAATATGATCAGAAGGAGTGCTTGCTTTAATTTCAATCTTTTAAAATTTATTGAGATCTGACTTATATCCCAACAAAAGGTCTACCCTGGAGAAAGTTTAATGAGAACTTGAGAAGAATGCATATCTTGTTGTTTTGGGGTAGATTCTTCTATAAATGTATGACTGGTCTACCATTTATCATATTATTCAAGCTCTCTGTTTCCTTATTTATCCTCTGACCATATGTTCTATCCAATGCAGAGAATGGTGTGTTGAAATTTCTAACTTTTAATGTAGAGATATCAATTTCTCCCTCCAGTTTTGCTAGTGTTTGCTCATGTGTTTTGGGGCACCTAAGTTAGATGCATAAGTATTTATTATTGCTATTTCATCTTGGTGATTTGTCCCATTTATAAATATTCAGTGACCTTCTTCATCCATTATAACATGCTCGCATTTAAAAATCTATGTTTTGCAATATTAGTATCAATACTCCAGGTGTCTCTTTTTTTAAAAAAAGATTTATTTTACTTATTTCTCTCCCCTTCCTCCCCATTGTCTGCTTTCTGTGTCCATTTGCTGTGTGTTCTTCTGCATTTGCTTGCATATTATCCAGCAGCACTGGAAAACTCTTGTCTCTTTTTTGTTGTGTCATCTTGCTGCATCAGCTCTCCATGTGTGCAGCACCATACCTGGACAGGCTGCACTGTTTTTTTTGTGTGTATGTGCAGTGCTGCTCTCCTTATGGGGCACACTCCTTGCACACTGCACGTGGGGCTCCCCTATGCAGGGGACACCCCTGCATTGCATGGCACTCCTTGCACACATCAGCATTGCATGTGGGCCAGCTCACCACATGGATCAGGTTTGAACCCTGGACCTCCTATGTGGTAGGCAGACGCTCTATCAGTTGAGCCATGTCCGCTTCCCCCAGGTCTTTTTTGATTATTATTTGCACGGAATAGTTTTTTCCAAACTTTCAATTCCATCCTTATTTTGTACTTGCATCTAAAGCGAGTTTCAAGTTTCTGGGAAAGTGGCTTTGTTGTAGGTAGGAAATGTCCAGCTCTCTCACAAAAAATGGCTAATAAGGGGTAAAATCATACCCAAGTGAGCTGTTTTGGGAATCCATAGAGCAGAAAGGTTCAGGGCATTGATCTGGAGGGAGACAGACAAACAGATAAAGAACCCAAGAAAAAACCATGAACAGCTCTATAGAGCTGCTATACTGCAGTGGGGGAATTCCTGTCTTGCATGTAGAAGGTTGCTGGTTTGAATCCTGATACCACATAAAAGAGGGGATCCAGGGAGAGTTAAGACAGGCACCTAGCACCTCATGATAGGGAGCTCACAGACTGAATTTTTACTGTTTTGTATTGGATTTTATTGGATTTTTTCCTTCCTTTTTCCTTTATTTGCTGTAACTGGGTCCATCACCTGCAGAGGTCAGTCTGTGAGGTGATTAACTGATGAGCCCCAACAGCCATTGAGAATGTCTCTAGGGCCCTATGAGGGAAGGCTGTTTATTCTGGGTTATTTCTTCATTGCTGCTTATTTCTAGTTTGGTTTTTTCCCTTTCTTTGTTTCTTTTTTTCTTCTTTTACTTATTTTTCAGCCTACTTTATTTCTCTTTCTTCATCTTTCTGTCTTGTGACTTCTGTTGCTTTTCTTCCATTCCACCACTACATGTTTGGTCTTCATTTTTTTTCTTTTCCTCTCTCCTTTTTCCCTTTTCTATTCTCTTAATTGTTTGGCCTTATCTCTACTTTTTTCCCTCTCTGTTTTGTTTCTTGTTTTAATTTTTTCTAATCATCTGTCTCACTCATTAATTCATTTTAATTTTTCTCTCTACTTTGTCTCATCTTATTATTTTTTATTCCACCTCTTTTTATTCTTATTCCTTTGAATATCTTATGATTTTAAATTGTATTACTTAGTTTCCTAGTTCTTGCATGGTTCCTCTTCTATCTTTATTGTATTATTATTACTACCATTTTTTTCTCTTCTTATCTCTTTTATTTTCTCTGGTCCTAATTTTTTTTCAAGGGAACACAGACAACTAAAAGGATATAGAATAAAAGGAACCAATCATCAACAATTAACCTTACCATGCACAAAGAAATAGAAAAATAAAACCCTAGAGTAGAAAGAGAAGCTAACCAAGCAAATAAGCCCATCAAGATAAACAGATGCCCAGACTTCAACAAAAAATTACAAACCATTCTAAGAAAAAATAGGAAGATATGGCTCAGTCTAATGAACAAACTAAAAAGCAGGAGAAAATGAAAATTTGGAACAATTAATCAAGGATGTCCAAACAAATATCATGAATCAACTTAGTGAAGTGAAGGAAGAGATTAAAGATATTAAGAAGACACTGGGAGAAGATACTGAAGAAATTGTAAACATACATTAAAAGATAAGAGATATGATGGTGAGGAATGGCACAATCCAAAAAATCAAAAATACAATGGAGGCACACAACAGCAGATTTGAAGAGGCAGAGGAAGAATTAGTGATGTTGAAGTCACTACATCTGAAATCAAACAAAAATTGATCAGATAGATAAAAAGATAGAAAAATTCCAGCAGGGACTCAAGGACTTGAATGACAATGAGAAATGCAAAGTATATGCATTATAAACATCCTAGAGGAAAAAGAGAAGGGAAAGGAGACAGTAGGAGGAAATAGTGGCTGAACACTTCCCAATCCTTAATAGAAGGGAGATGGATTTACATGTCCAAGAAGCACAGCACACCCCAATCATTGTAAGTCCCAACAGGCCTACATCAAGGCATATATGCTTGTTAAATTGTCCATTGCTCAAGACAGAAAGAATACTGAAAGCAGTGAGAGAAAGGGAACATCTCATATACAAGGGAAGCTCAGTAAGATTAAGTGCTGATTTCTCATCTGAAACAATGGAGGCAAAAAGGCCATGGTATGATATAGTTAAGATACTAAAAGGAAAAAACCTTCCAGCCAAGAATTCTCTATTCACCAAAACTGATATTCAAAAATAAGAGAGAGTTCAAAATATTCACAAAGAAAATAAAAGAGAGTATGCTAATAAAAAACCTATCCTTCAAGAAATACTAAAGGGAGTTTTGCAGGTTGAAGGAAAAAAAGGAGAGAAAGAGTGTAAGAACAACTGAAAAGACAAAAAGAGCAATAAAAACAACATGTGACATACATAAACCCAAAGAAAATATGGCTAATCTAAATAATTCCATGACGATAATAATATTAAATGTTAATGGATTAAAATTATCAGTCAAGAGACAGACTGGCAGAACAGAAAATGAAATATGACCCATCTACATGCTGTCTACAAAAAACCTACCTTAAACTCAGGAAATCAAGAAGACTGAAAGAAAAATGTTGGAAAACAATTTCACAAGAAAACAATAACCAAAAAAGTGTGGAAGAAGCTATACTAATATCAAACAAAATAGACCTTAAATGTAAACTACTGTAAGAGACGAAGATGGATAAAATTTATTAATAAAAGGGGCAATCTTTCAAGAAGAAAGAAAAATCATAAACATTTATGCACCTAACCAGGACACCTCAAAATACATGAGACAAACACTGGAAAAACTAAGTGGAGAAATAGATGCCTCTACAATTATACTGGGGGACTTTAATACACCATTATCAACAATAGACAGAACATCTCAACAGAGAATCAATAATGAAACAAAGACTTTGAATAATACATTAGAGGATCCAGACCAGATAGACATAGAGCACTACACCCAAATACAGCAGATATACATTCTTCTCAAGTGCACATGGATCAATCTCCAAAATAGACCACATGCTAGGCCACAGACAATTCTCAGTGAATTCAGAAAGTTTGAAATTGTGCAAAGTAACTTCTCTGAGCACAATGGAATGAAGCTGGAAATCAGTAAGGGACAGAGAACCAGACTGGGCACAAAGATGTGGAAGTTAAACAACAAAATCTTAGACAAACAGTGGGTCAAGGAGGAAATAGCAAAAGAAATCAGTAACTACATTGATGAATGAAAATGACACCAAAAGATATTAAAACCTATCTAAGCAGAAAAAGCTATACTGAGAGGGAAATTCATAGCCATAAATGCATACATCAGAAAAGAAGAGCTAAAGTCAAAGACCTAAGTGCACACCTGGAGGTATTAGAAAAGAATGACAAACTAACCTCAAAGGAAGTAGAAAAAAAGTAAATAATAAAAATTAGAGCTGAATTAAATGAAGTAGAAAATGAGAAAGCAATCGAAAAAGTAAATAATAACAATATGTCACTGTTTGAGAAGCTCAATAATATTGACAAACCCTAGTTAGGCTAACAAAGAAAAAAGAGAGAGAAGATACAAATAAATGAAATAAAAAATATGGAAGGGGATATCACCAGTGAAATCCCCAAAATAAAGAGTATCATAAGAGAGTACTTTGAAAAACTATATGCCAACAAGATGGATAATTTAGAGGAAATGAACACAAATTCCTAGAAACATGCAAGAGCCTACATTGATTAAAGAAGAAATTGAAGAGCTCAAGTGACCAATCTCAACTAGTGTGATAGAATCTGTCATCAAATCCTCCCAACTAAGTAGAGTCCAGGACCAGACAGCTTCAAAGGTGAATTCTACCCAATATCCCAGAAGTAAATAACAGCAACCCTGCTTAAAATCTTCCAAAAAATAGAAGTGGAAGAAACATTGCTTAACCCTGTAACACCAACATCACCCTAATAACAAAGCCAAACAAGGACAGCACAAGAAAGGAAAATTATAGAATCTCCCTAAATAACTTAGATCCTATAATCCTCAACAAAATACTTGCTAATCATATTCAACAACACATCAAATGAATTATACACCATGACCAAGTATGCAAGTTTGGTTCAATATAAGAAAATCAATCAATGTAATACACCACATAAAAAGATTGAAGGATAAAAGCACATAATCATCTCTATAAATGCAGAAAAAGCATTTGACAAAATACAGGACCCTTTCCTGACAAAAATATTACAAAAGATAGGAATAGAAGGAAATTTCCTCAACATGATAAGGAGTATATATGAAAAACAATCAGTGAACATCATATACAATGGTGAAATCCTAAAAGCTTTCCTTCTAAGATTGGGAAATAGGGATGCCCATTATCAGTCCTCCTATTTAACATTGTGTTAGAAGTCCTTGCTTAAGCACTTAGACAAGAAAAAGTCATAAAAGTCCTCCAATTTGGAAAGGAAGAAGTAAAAACTTCACTATTTGCAGATGACATGATCCTATACATAGAAAGCCCTGAGAAATCTAGAAAAAAAAATCTTCTAGAGCTTATAAAAGAGTTCAGGAAAGTCACAAGTTTTGAAATCAATGCATAAAAATCAGTAGCATTTCTGTACACCAATAATTAGCAATCTTAGGTGGAAATCACACATAAAAAATACCACTTACAGTAGCAACTAAAAGACTCAAACACCTAGGAACAAATTAACTAAAGATGTAAATGACTGATATGCCGAAAACTACACACTATATTCCCTTTTTGTGGATAGAAAGACAAAACATTAAGATGTCTATCCTACTGAAACTGATACACAGATTAAATCAATCTCAATAAAAATGAACAGAGCATATTTGACTGAATTGGAAAAACTAATGACGACATTTATTTGGAAGGGAAAGAGGCCCCAAAAAGCCAAAGACATATTGAAAAAGAAAATGAAATTGTAGAAATCTCACTACCAGACTTAATTTTTAAAAATTTTTAATTTTTTAAAAAAGATAACACAGATCACACAAAATGCTACATTAAAAAATATGAGGTTCCTATACCCCACTCTCCACATCCCCCACTCCTCCCACACTGATAACTTCTTTCATTAGTGTAGTACATTCATTGCATTTGATGTGTACATCATGGAGCATTGCTACACAGCATGAATTATCATTTATGTTGCAGTATACCCTCTCTCCCAGTCAGTTCAGTGGGTTATGGCAGGATCTATAGTGTCCTGCATCTGTCCCTGCAATATCATTCAGGGCAACTCCAAGTCCCAAAAATGCCCCAATATCACACCTTTTTCCCTCTCCCTGTCTTCAGCAATTCCCATGGCCACTGTCTCCACATCAATGATATAATTTATTTCATTGCTGGGGTCATAATTTTTCTATGGTAGAATACCAGTTAAGTCCACTCTAAACCATATTTTATTCCTCCATCCTGAAGAAACTGGGATGGTGATGTCCACTCCATATCTAAATTGAGAGGGGGCTTAGATCCCACATAGCTGATGGATGCAGTTCTCTTGCTTACAGCTATAGATGCTCCCAGTTCCCTGGTGTGGTGGTTGACTATCCACACCTCCCTCTTGCTGACCTAGGTAAATCCAATGAACTGGAGAGTAGGTGTTACAACTCTGCAGAGGCTCAGGGCCCAGGTCACACACAGACAGTCCAAAGATTCAAGTCTCCTGAGCATACGCCAACCCCAGTGCCAACCACATGTTCAGTGAAAGTGAAAGAAGAGGCATGTATAGAGAGGTCACATCTGCTTCCCACTCCATCACACTCAGGAGCACAAAATCCAAAGTAGGGTCTGATGGCAAGGCACTGAACTCCAGAGCCATCTGTCATGGCCATAGGACCTGGGTGGCTCTGTAACCCTTAGGAGCAACACTACATGTGGTTGTATCTACTTTGACTGTCTCTGAGACCATGCTGACATGTGTGTAAGCATGACCCCTCTGATGATCTCCCAACTCAATTTGAAGTCTCTTAGCCATATAAACTCATTTTCTTTACCATTTCCCCCTTTTATTCAATGTCTTTTTCTAGTTGCATCACCAGCTCGTGCTTGGTAGTAATACCTCAGTGCTAGGGAGATTCATCCCCAGGAGTCATGTCCCATGCTGGAGAGAAAGTAATACATTTACACACTGACTTTGGCTCAGAGACTGGTACATTTGAGCAGCATGGATGCTCTCAGGAGGTAACTCTTAGGTGCCATGAAACTCTAAGGCCTGATGTTCTCAGAGGGGATGGTGTCTCTTGAGAACATGGGTAGTTCCCAAAGGGGGAGGACAGACTAGTGTGTGAAGTCCTCAGCATTGTGGCAAGTATCTATGAGTCTTGTCCTTCAAGCAGTGAAGCTTGATTTGTCACTGTGGGCCCTGAGGGGAGGAGGAGAGAGGAATAGAATAGTTGAAAGAAGGTTATGATGTGGACCATTGACCGTGAGGTGCAGCGATGCTCAGAGATGTATTCACCAAATGCAATGAATGTGTCATGATGATGGAGGAGAATGTTGCTATGGGGGGAGTAGTGGGGTGATGGGAGTGGGGTGTACATGGGGACCTCATATTTTTTGAATGTAATATTTTTAAAAATGAATTAAAAAAAAAAAGAAAGAAGGGGTAACTGGAGGCCAATGGAAGTGTTCTGCATGATCCTGCAATGATGGATACAGGCCATGTTAAATATCACCAAAATTTTTTAAAGATGTATAGTTTAAAATGTAAACCATAATGGAACCACGGTTAGTAGCTATGTTTCAATGTCTGTACATCAGTTGTAGCAAATGTAACATCCACATCTGAAAAGATCATTGCTGGGGGAAGGGGGAAAGGATTTGATATTGAGTACAAGGGAGTTCCCTATATTCTATATGTGACTCTACTATGACCTAAAATTTTTTGAAGACATAATAAAAAAAAAGAAAAAGGATGTAAACACTGAGGAAGAAGTGGAAGAGATTGCCTTGCCACTGTACATACAAGGTGTAGCAGTTTAATATTATTGATGAATTCCAAAAGGAAATATTGGTTTATGCTTGTAATCTGATCTGTACCTGGGCATGATTGAGTTATGATTAGGGCATTGAGTTCCCACCCCTTGGTGGGTAGGGACTCACAGATAAAAGGCATGGCAAAGGACAGAGTTGAGGGTTTTCTGATGTCGGAGTTTTGATGTTGGAGTTTGATGCTGAAGTCTTAAGCTGGAGCCCCAGGAAGTCAGCACACAGAGGAAAGAGAAGCCAGCCCCAGGAAGAAAGGAACCTTGAACCCAGAGAAAATAGAGCCCCAGGAATGTAGGAACCCAGGAAGCCTGAACCCTCGCAGACATTGGCAGACATCTTGCTCCAAATAGACTTTGGTGAGGGAAGTAACTTATGCCTTATGGCCTGGTATCTGTAAGTTCCTACCCCAAATAAATATCCTGTATAAAGACCAACCAATTTCTGCTATTTTGCATCAACACCCCTTTGGCTGACATGGCAACACCTATCACAGGGATGAAAGGCAAAACATCAAAAAAATTGTCTTATGATATTTTTCATTTTTAATATCTCAATTTATTTTTCCTTTATTTTAGTTTTTCTAAATTATTATATATTCTATTTCTGATTTTACCTATCATTACCATTTCATTTTCCTATTAGTGAGTTTGGCAAATTATTAGACTTTATTTTTGAAGAAGTTTTGGATTGCAAAAAGGTTCATCTACCACAGGGGAGGAGTACTGATGTGTTGTGTCATTGATGGGGGATGAGTTCTTCAAGGCATGTATATAGATATGTTCAGATGTTCATTGGGTATTGACATAGGGGTTAGTTTCACGTAACAACTGAGGGAGCGCTGAGTTCTCATTCCAGGAAACTCTGTCACACTTTCCAACAGAGCAGCAACAGTCCCCCAAGAATGACAGCAAAGACCAGTGAAGAAGGAATGTCCAATGAGGGGCTCTTGATACTTATTACTATGCTTATGAGACTGTACTTGAAATTTCAATTACCTGACTTTAAAACATAAAGCTACAATGGTCAAAACTTCATGATATTAGCACAGGGATAGACATCCCGACCAAAGGAACCAAACTGAGAGTTTTTATATAGATCTTCACATATACAGTCATCTGATATTCGACAAGGGTACTAAACCCACTCAACTGAGAGAGAATGGCCTCTTCAACAAATGGTGCTTGGAGAGCTGTATATCCATATCCAAAAGAATGAGAGAGGAACCTCATCTCATACCTTATACAAAAATTAACTCAAGATGGATCGAAAATTTAGATATAAGAGCCAAGACCATAAGGATCTTGGAAGATAATGTAGGGAAGCATCTACAGGACCATGTCATAGGAAATGATTTCATGAACTTCACTCCCAAAGCCAAGCAGCAGAAGAAAAAGTAGACAAGTGGAACCGCCTCAAAATTGAAAACTTTGCACCACAAAGGTGTTTGTCAAGAAAGCGGAAAAGCAGCCTACACAACGGGAGAGAGCATTTGGTAACCATATATCTGATTGGAGTCTGTTATTTATCATATATGAAGAAATCCTACATCTCAAAAATAAAAAGACAAACAACCCATTTAAAAAATGGGCAAGTGATTTGAATAGATACTTCTCTAGAGAAGAAATACAAATGGTTAAAAAGCACATGAGAAGATGTTCAAAATCAGTAGCTATTAGGGAAATGCAAATCAGAACTACAATGAGATACCATCTTACACCCATTAGACTCGTGGCTATTAAAAACAGAGGACTACAAGTGTTGGAGAGGATGCAGAGGAACAGGAACAGTCATCCACTGCTGGTGGCAATGTAGAATGGTGCAGCCATTATGGAGGACCATTTGGTGGTTCCTCCAAGAACTGAAAATAGAATACAGCACTAACACATAGGATAACATGGATGAACCTTGAGAACCTTATGTTGAGTGAAGAAAGCCAGGCATTGAAAGACAAACATTGCATGATCATTGATATAGTATCCACTGCTTGGGGAATGTAGAATGTTACAGCCATTGTGGAGGACAGTTTGGCAGTTCCTCTGAATCTAATTATAGAAGTATTATATGATTCAGCAGTCACTCTGCTGGGTATATATACCCAGAAGAATTAAAGCAGGGACATGAACAGATATATGCACACCATTGTTCTTAGCAGCACTATTCACTATTACCAAAAATTGGAAACAACCAAAATGTCTATGAGCAGATAAATGAATAAACAAATTGTGGTATATACATATAAAGGAATATCATTCAGTTGTAAGGAAGAATGTGATGTTAACAGAAGGGATAACATGGATGAATCTTGAAGACTTTTTGTTCTGTTAAGGAAGCCAGCCAGGCACTGAAGGACAAATATTATATGACTTCATTGATATGAATTAGGCAAATTGAAAAGACTCACAGAGCTAGAGTCTGGAAGACAGGTTTACAGGAGACAGACAGGGATGTGCAGTGATCCTACTGGGTTGGGTGGTGCTGGTTTGTGATGGGGTAGGGTGGGAAGAGTGGGTTGGTCTGTCCATGGAACTGGGGGTGGTGCTGGGGGAAGGAGCAGATGAACTCCTGGGATTTGTGGATATGTCTTTGAAACTACAATGTTGGGAATATTCCTTTGGCAAATATGCCAGGGAAGGATTACTGGTTTAGGGTGTTGTTTGTGTGGGGCATGTGAGACAGGACACACCTAGGGCAAGCCTGTAGAGCATGTGTGAGTATTCGTCTTGTCATAAAGGGTTTTATTTGTGGGTGGAGGCCCTCTTAAGGAGTGAGAAAGTGCTGGACTCGCATCCTGGAGAGTCCTGCTATGTTCTGAAATAGAGGGGTGGGAGTCTCTCCAGAGCATAAGCAGTACCTACCAGAGGAGGACAGTCCAGTATATCAAGCCCTCAATATTGTTGCAGTACCTATGAATCTTGTTCTTCAAGGAGTGAAACTTGGTGTTTGGTCTGGATCCTGAGGAGAGGGAAAGTAAGGAATAGAATAGTTGGAACATGGAGCATTTTGGGGTGATGGAATTTTAGATCTTGCAATGATGGATACAGTCTTGTTAAACTTCATCAAATTTCATAAAATTTCATGGTTCAAAATGTAAACCATAATGTAAATTATTGACCATGTTTAGTAGCAATGTTCTATATTTGTTCATCAATTGTAATAAATGTACCATCCACGCATAAAATGTTATTAATAGGAGGAAGGGGAAAGGGGGAGAATGATGGATATATGGTAATCTCCTATATTCTGTATGTCACTTTTCTGTATCTTAAAGCTTCTTTGAAGATAAAATGAAAAAAATAAGACTCTGGGGGAATAAACAGAAGAAAATGTCTCTGTATACACAAGACAACAGATGTTACAGTGATGAAAGACAAAATGTCAAAATGTTTTTAGAAATATTTTTTCATTAATTTTTTATTATTCCAAAAATTTTATTTTTTTGCATTTCTTATTTTTAAAACTATTATTATTATTTCATTTTCTTATTACTTGTATTCTTTTATTTTGTTGCCTTCATTTTTTAAAAAAATTTTCAGCTTCTATTTTTTTTATAACTTTGTTTTACCCACTCAAACAACAGGACATTAAAAAAACTGATGAATAATTTTTTTCCCGTATATTTTGTATGCTTAAACTTTCCAGTAAAAATAGAGCAATCCGAACTTGGCATATTAAATGATTTGCAAATTGCAATGTGCTGCACATTTCAGTTACATGCATATGTAAAATAAATCAACTTCTGTCATCAGCACTTGGAGGAAGTTTTCATGTGTAATCAATGTATTTTTTTTTAAGCTTGCATTTTATTTTATTTTATTTCTCTCCCCTTCCCCCCACCAGTTGTCTGCTCTCTGTGTCCATTTGCTGCGTGTTCTTTGTCCACTTCTGTTGTTGTCAGCAGCACGGGAATCTGTGTTTCTTTTTGTTGCGTCATCTTGCTGTGTCAGCTCTCCGTGTGTGCGGTGCCATTCCTGGGCAGGCTGAACTTTCTTTCGTGCTGGGCGGCTCTCCTTACAGGGTGCACTTCTTGTGCATGGGGCTCCCCTATGTGGGGATACCCCTTCGTGGCACCACACTCCTTGCGCGCATCAGCACTGCGCATGGGCCAGCTCCACATGGGTCAAGGAGGCCTGGGGTTTGAACCACAGACCTCCCATGTGGTAGATGGACGCCCTATGCACTGGGCCAAGTCTGCTTCCCCAATGTATTTTTAATGTCAGCAATATACACATTGTCTTTTTAAATGAAGATGATATGACTAACCCATTTTCAGTAAGGCTTATGCACAAGGTTTTGTGATGGATCTTTGCTTTTTTGTTTATTTTTTCTTCCTCTTTATTTTCTTTTAAATGTTACATTAAAAAAATATGAGGTCCCCATATACCCCCCACCCCACCCACGCCACCCCTCCCACATCAGCAGACTCTTCCATCATTGTGGCACATCCACTGCACCTGGCAAATACATTCTGGAGAACCACTGCAGCACATGGACAATGGTCCACACTGTCGTCCACACTCTCCCCCAGTCCAGCCAGTGGGCCACGACAGGACACACAACGTCCAGCATCCATCCCTGCAGCACCACCTAGGACAACTCCAAATCCTGAAAATGCCCCCACACCATATCTCTTCTTCCCTCTCCTGACCATCAGCAGCCACTGTGGCCACCCCCTCCACATCACTACTACAATTTCTTCCCTTGCTAATCACAATATTTCCACAGAAGAACACCAGTAAGTCCACTCTAATCCATACTGTATTCCTCTGTCTTGTGGACCTGGGATGGCTATGTCCAGTCCCCCTCTACATCAAGAGGAGGTTTAGATTCCACATGGATGATGGATGCAGTTCTCCTGCTTGCAGCTGTAGGCACTCTTGGCTCCCTGGTGTGGTGGTTGATCCTCTTCACCTCCCTGTCAGCTGGCCAAGGTAAGTCCAAGAAACCAGAGGGTAGGAGCTGCAAATCTGCTGAGGCCCAGGGCCTGGTCATCACATGGACAGTTCAGAGATTCAGGTGTCCTAAGTATACACCAACCCAAATGCCAACCACAGGTCTGGCAAAAGTCACTGAAGAGGCACGTGTGGAAAGGTTATATCTAAGTCCAACTCCATCACACTCAGGAACACAAACTCCAACGTAGGGCCAACTGACATGGCCCTGAACTCCAGAGCCATCTGCCTTGACCATAGAACCTGTGGGTCTCTGCAGCCCTCAGGAGAACCAGCACGTGGGTTTGCATCTACTTTGGCTGTCTGTGGTACCCTGCTAAGGCATGCATAAGCATCACCCCCTGATGACCTCCCGACTCTTTTTTGGAGACTCACAGTGTTGCCTTCATTATTGAAGTAGTTTTGTATCACAGAAGAGTTACAACTATGACAGATGGATCATTGTTGTGGGATGTCAATGATTGTGGATACATGGCAGGATGTCCACCTAGGACATACTTGTAAGGCATATAAATGTGTTCAGATATTCATGGGGCATTACCATAGTGGGTGGGGATTTATGTAATAACCAAAAGAATATTGAACTCCCATCCTGGAAAGTTCTGCCACATTTTCTAATGGAACAGCAAGAATCCCCTGAGTACAGGGACAGTGACTAGTGAAGGAGTATGGGGCCTTGATGCGCCCTTGGTGTTGATGACAGTACTTATGAACCATTACTTTTGAAATTGAAACTTAGCCTAGTATTATAGGGTGCCTATGAATTACCTCCTGAGAGCCTTCTTATTGCTCTAATGTGACCTTCCTCTAAGCTGAACTCAGCATATAAATGCTTTACCTTCCCACAAGCATGGGACATAATCCTGGGGATTAGCTTGCCTGGCACTGAAGGATTACTACCAAGTACCAACTACCAATGCAACTGGAAAAAGATCTTGACCAAAAGGGGGAAATGGTAAAGACAAATGAATTTATATGGCTAAGAGACGTCAAAGTGAGTCAGGACATCTTTCCAGAGGTTACACTTATGAATGTCTCAGCAGGATCTCAACTGCCAAAGTAAATACTACCACAAATAGTGGGGCTTCTGAAGGCTCTGGAGACATTCAGACACTATAGGCAGGGCAGACAGCTCAGGAGTTTGGCACCCTGCCAGTGGACCCTACGTTGGAATTTATTCTCCTGTGTGACAGTTAGACTCAGTTATGGTTTTCCTAAAAATGGTTCTTCTGCCTCTTCTATTTGAGCCTATAATTAGTACTAGAGTTGATAGGTGTACATCCAAAAGTCAAATCTTTGGATGCTCCATGTTCCAGATGGGCCCTGAAACTCAAAAGAATTACAACAACACTCCTCTGTTCATTGAACTCACCCAGGACAACTAACAAAGAGATGATGATGGAAAACAACCATCCCGAGGAACAGAGAGTCTGCAACTGCAAGTAAGATAGTCTCATCCATCTGCTCCATAGCATCTAAGCTCCCTCTTAGAGGTGGAGTGGGCATCACCATCTTAGAATCCTCATGATGGATGAGAATAGATGAACTGGTATTTTAGTATAGACTTAATTTGATTCTAGCAATGGAAGTACTTATATCATTGATATGGATGCAGTGGCCAGTGGAGGTTCTGATGGGAGAGAGAGGGAAAAACAGGTGTAATAGGAGGACATTTTCAGGATTTGGGAATTGCCATGAATTGCATTGCAATGAAAGATACAGGCCATAATCTATCTTGCCATAACTTACAAAATTGTGTGGGTGAGAGTATAAACTACAATGTAAACTATAATCTGCACTTAGTGGCAATGTTCCAAAATGTGTTAATCAATTTTAACAAATGTACCACACTAATGAAGGATGTTAATGTGGGAAAATGTGGGAGGGGTTGGGAGTGGGGATATGGGAATCCTCTAGATTTTTTATGTAACATTCATGTAATCTAAGTATCTTTAAAAATAAATAAATAAAATGTATTTTAAAGTACAATTACCACCTCTCTATAGTAAAAGGAATCAATTCTTTTCATAAAAGTAAAAATATAATTGAATTAAAAATGAATTCTTAATGGTTAGTGGATCATAAATGAAATTCAGGACCCATGAAACAATCTAATTGCCTTATCATTCTGAGAAAGTTTGTAGGAACCTGGATTATAAGATATGCATGGTTTTATTGTGGAAAACTTTACTGCTATCACTGGATGTAGAAATTACCAAACAATAGGAAAAAAGTAATTCTTACTATTACAAACTTTCTTATGGTTTTATGACAGCAATGATCAGGGGTCAATCAAATATTTGTTTCTTAAATAGTCACAAATAAGAATAAAATAAAATAGTGAGGAAAATGCATGCAAATTTCTATATAGCAAGATGATGTAATATTAGAAAGACCAAAGTGTCAAAAGACAAATCATGTTGATTATGTACCGGTTCAACTGTATAATCTATAAAGGAACCTTAGGCTTTAAATTCTTTCTCTTTGATCCTATGCCATTTTACATGTAATAGCCAATATGATTGTTTTAAAGTAATTTATTTACCATTTTTAAAAATGAAATAATAAATTGCCGTAATTTATTATTATATATTGGGCTTCATTTTTTAAGAAGTTTTGGACCACAAAAGGGTTCAATTATGGCAGGTAAGGAGCACTGGTGTGGGGTGTCATTGATGGGGGATGCATGGGTGGGAAGGAGTCCTCCTGGACATGCATGTAGGGTATATAGATATGTTCAGAGGTACATTGGGTATTGTCATAGTGGGTAGAGTTACACATGACAATGGAAGGAGTGCTAAGTTCCCATCCTGGGGAGCTCTGTTGCATTCCCCAATGGAAAAGCAACAATCCCCCAAGTGCAAGGGCAAAGGCCAGAGAGAAGAATGATCCAATGATGGGCCTTTGATACTGATGTCTATGCTTATGAGCCTGTGTGCTTGAAATTTCAACTAGATCTAGAGCTGCAGGGTGCCTAGGAGTTACCTCCTGAGAGCCTCCATATTGCTCAAATGTGGCCACTCTCTAAGCCAAAGTCAGTGTGTAAATGCATTACCTTCTCCCCAGCTTGGGACATGATTCTTGGGGATGAGATTCCCTGGTGCTGAGGGATTACTACCAATCAGCAGCTGGTGCTGCAACTAGAAAAAGACCTTGAATAAAAGGTGGAAATGGTAAAGGCAAAATGAGTTTATATGGTTAAGAGAATTCAAAATGAGTCAGGAGGTCATCAGAAGTGTTGCATTTACACATATTTTTGCAGGATCCCAGAGACAGCCAAAGTAGATACAACCCCTGTTAGTGGTGCTCCTGAGGGCTATGGAGACACACAGGTTCTATGGTCATGGCAGATGGTTCTGGAGTTCAGTGCCATGCCAGCGGCCCCTACTTTGGAATTTGTGCTCCTGAGGGTGATGGAGTTGGACTCAGATCTGATCTCTTTACCCATGCCTCTTCTGTCACTTTTACTGAACCTGTGGTTGATGCTGGGGTTGGTATATGCTCAGGAGACTTGAATCTTTGAACTGTCCTTGTGCCAGCTGGGGCCTGAGCCTCAGCAGAGCTGCAACACCTACTCTCTTGTTTGTTGGATTTACCCATGTTAGCTAACAGGGAGGTGAGTATGGTCAACCACGACACCAGGGAACTGACAGAGTCTACAGCTGCAAGCAGGAGAATCATATCCATCAGCCATGTGGGATCTAAGCCACCTCTCAATTTAGATGTGGACTGGATATCACCATCCCAGTGTCTTCAGGATGGAGGAATGAAATATAGATTAGAGTGGACTTACTGTTATTATATTATAGAACTACTATAACTCTAGCAATGGAAGAAAGTGTATCATTGTTGTGGAGACAATGGCCATGGGATTTGCTGAGGGCAGGGAGAGGGAAGAAGAGGTGTGATATGGGGGCATTTTTGAGACTTGGAGTTGTCCTGAATGATATTGCAGGGACAGATGCAGGACATTATGTATTCTGCCATAACCCACTCAATGGACTGGGGGAGAGTGTAGACTACAACGTAAACTATAATTCATGCAGTGTAGCAGTGCTTCAAGATATATTCATCAAATGCAATGAATTTGCCATACTGATGAAAGAGTCTGTTGATGTGGGAGGGGTGTGGGGTTGGGGAGTGGAGTCTATGGGAACCTCATATTTTTTTAATGTAGCATTTTGTGTGATCTATGTATCTTTAAAAAAGGACAATAAAAATAAAAATAAAATGAATCTTTTGGGGAGTGGGTGTAGCTCAGTGGTTGAGCACCTGCTTCTCATGAATGAGGTACTGGTTCAATTCCCAGCACCTCCTAAGAAGAACTTTTAAACAAATGAGTCTCTTGTAGTCAACAAATAGGTGACATATTTTTTTCCATTCTGTCATTCTATTCCTTTTGCTTGAGGAGTTCAATCCATTAACATTCAAAGTCACTACTGTAAAATCATTACTTACCTTGTCCAATTTATCCCTTCGCTTTCTGCTGTCATATCTTACTATTTCTGCCTTTTAACCCTTCCAGTTACCCTTATTTATTATCTTCACTACTACACTCTTCTCCAAAGCTCTCACTCTTGTTATTTCCTTTCAGAACATAACATATTCTGTGGTATCTTTTGTAGAACCCGTGTCTTGGTGACATATTCTCACCTTTGTTATCTGTGAATACTTTAAACATTTCTCAAGATAATTTCTTTCTGGAGGTAGAATTCTTAGTTGGCAGTTTCTTCTTTCAGTATCTTAAATATATTGTACCACAGTCTTCTTACCTCTATGGTTTCTGATGAGACATCAGAACTTAGACTTATTGAGGAGTCCCATGTAAGTGATACATAACTTTTCTCTTGCCGCTCTCAGAAACCTCTCTTCATGCCTGCATTTGACATTCTAAATAGTATATGTCTCAGAGTAAATCTATTCAAATTTATTCTGTTTAGGGTACATTGTAATTCTGGAATATTGCTATTCATGTCTTTCATAAAGATGAGAAATTTTTCAGTCATTATTTCCTTAAAAACTTTCTGCCCTTTTCCATTCTTTTCTCCTTCTTGGACTCCTATCATGCATTTATTTGTTTTTAATGCTATTATACAATTCCCTGAAATCTGTTCAATTTTTTCCATTCTTTTCTCTTTCTGTTCTCTCTTTTCCAGTTCAGATGCTCTGAACTGTGGGGATCTAATTAAAAAATTCTGTCCTCAACCAAATCAAATGTGCTATTATACACCTTTAATATATTTTTAATCTCATCTATGGTGCCTCTCATTTCCACAAGTTGTGTATTTCTTCTTTACAGGCTTTCAAATTGTTCTCTATGCTCACAGTGTCATCTTAAAATCCTTCACCTCATTAGTCATATTTTCCTTCAACTTCTTGAACTGATTAAGGAGATTTGTGTGAACATCATTGATTAGTTATCTTTACTCTTGTGTCTCATCTGGATTCTTTTTTTTTTTAAGATTTATTTATTTATTTTATTTATCTCCCCTTATTCCCCCTTCCCACCCAGTTGTCTGTTCTCTATGTCTATTTGCTGCCTGTTCTTCTTTGTCCACTTCCGTTGTTGTCAGCGGCACAGGAATCTGTGTTTCTTTTTGTTGCGTCATCTTGTTGTGTCCGCTCTCCATGTGTGCGGCGCCATTCTTGGGCAGGCTGCACTTTCTTTCGTGCTGGGCAATTCTCCTTACAGGGTGCACTCCTTGTGTGTGGGGCTCCCTATGCAGGGACACCCCTGTGTGGCAGGGCACTCCTTGCACACATCAGCACTGCACGTGGGCCAGTTCCACATGGGTCAAGGGGGCCTGGGGTTTGAACCGTGAACCTCCCATGTGGTAGACGGATGCCCTAACCACTGGGCCAAGTCCGCTTCCCTCATCTGGATTCTTGGTTGTTCCTTTGCTATGCCATAGCTTCCTTTGTCTTAGTAGGTCTTGTTATTTTTGGTTGATTTCAAGGCATCTGATTGTGTTGGTGATTTTACTCTGTTCATCAATTTTTTTCTCTTGTCTAATGATTTTATTTCACAGCTCTTCTTCAATATTTTTCTAAAACTTTGCTTTCCCTTTTTAAATTATCAAAACAGGGGCAGGTAACCACTAATGTGACATAGAACAGATCTAAGGTGACTGGGAAACAAACAGAGAAGGCAAGGTTTGTCTTTCTTCCCTTTCCTGCTTCACCATCAGATGCTTTTCAGCAAACCTTTCCACTGTGATGAATCCTTCAATTTCCATTGACTTCTGAGCCATAGATTCAAAATAAGCTTATTCTGGTTAAACTCTCTGAACAGAAACCACAATCAGGCCTCTGTGGCACCTCCCTCTTCCCTTGGAGGAATATGTCCTTTCCCCTCTCTGTTGGATGCCTAGCTTCAGGTTTTATGGAGTTCATTAACCTTGAGAGTGGGGGATGGGTACCATTCCCAGGTATGGGGTCAGCAACTCACAGTTTTCCTTTTGGCCCCTTAGACTCTCCATCCCCAGTTCTCTTTGATGATAGATGTGGTATTCTCCTGTTATGCATGTAACCAAAGCAGGTCCCTGGGATGAGTTCTATGGTTTTTACCTATTTTGTAAGAGAGCTGCACCCTCTCTGAGCTACTATGATACCATCTTCGTTAGCTGTGCACTCACAAAACTGCTTGATTTAATAGATGTTTGCAAGTCAGAATCTTGGCCTAATGCCTTCAATTTCTACAAGCTGTTAGAAGTCCTGAGTTGTAGGCCACTGACCCTGTTTGTGCAGTCTTTTGGTTTGGGGTGGTGGACCCTTTCTGGGGTTGGGTCCTGCACCAGCATAGGCCCATTCCTGCCCCTGCTCCTACTTTCTCTGGCAATTGCTCCGTCATGCACCAGCTGTCATTCTGCCTTGCCATGCTCCTGGTGGGGCCTGGGCTTCAGCACATGGAGCTCTATGCCCAGGGGTGCCCGGACATGTTTGGAGGCCTCGGTATTGCCACTGGTAGTGGCAGGTCCTAAGAGAGGAGACAGAGGCAACATGTTCTCCTTCAAGCCATCCAGGCCAACATTCAGATCCTAACTCCTGCTGCTGCCCCAGACTGATGATAAATTTAATTTGGAAGCAAAGATTAATAAACTAGAGCCAGTTCTTTTGCCAGAAAAATTGTCATAAATGAAGCCCATTTTGTATGAAAATGTATTGCAACAGATATAAGTCGTATGATTTGTGGGGAAAGCTGACATGCAGAAACTTGAAAATTTCTTCACACTTAACACTTTGTAAAATAACATTCTCAAACTAATAACCATAATCTTCATTCATCAGTCCCTTATTATCCTCCACATTCCTTTCAGCTGAAATATTACAGCCACAGACTACCCCTTTCATTCAAATCACATTTATAAATCAGCAGTGTCAGTTATACTCACTATAATGTATTATCATCAACACTATTCATTTCCACACATTTATAATAATTTTTATTAAAAATTCTACATACATTAGGCATCAGCTCCCATTCCCCATCTATATTCTATTTCCTAGGGAAGTATAAGCAGGTATATGGTTTTTCTTTTTGGAGTAATGAAAATGATCTAAAATCAAGGTGATGACAGCACAACTCCGTGATGAATATGATAGCCACTGACTGTACATTTTGAATGGATTTTACAAAGCATGGGATGGTACAGCACAGTGAATCGTGGTGGAAGATTAACTCTGGTTAACTGAATTTGAGAACATTCTCTTATGAACTATAAAAAGTATATAATACTAACACGGGATGTCAGTAACTAGGTGGGTTTGGGGAAGATTACACCTAAAGTAAGTTATTGGCTATAGGAAGTAGTAATGTTTTGATGATGCTGTTTTGTAACAATTGTTTCACAACAATGCAAGGTGTTGGTGATGGGGTAATGTATGGGAGAACTGTATTATAATGTACATGTTTGTTTTGTAAGCTCACAACATTTTTTATACAATTATTGCTTAAGGAGGTTCATTTATGAGTGATAAACTTTAATTTTAAAAATGTTTTAAAAATTTCCTTTATTCCAGATGATGATCCAGTGTCATTAAAGAAATTCCATTATGAAAACCTTCTTGGTGAACATGATGTCCCTTTGACATGTATTGAACAAATTTTCATAGTAAGTAGACACTAAAGGCAGAAAGTTCAAGGCCCCAAGCAGAAATTGAAATTTAAACCAACAGTTAAATATTTACTGCCAAGATTTCAGGATTGCCAAATTTTCCTTTGATAAATCATGTCCCAAAACTGCCAGAAAGGTATTCCTAGCAATAGCTGATTATTCTCAGTGAACAGACCTGCAACTACTCTTTGTTTTTGACTGTGTTGGGAAAAAGTACCACAATTCGGTCAACAAATAAATGGACTCCTCTCATGAAGTAGAAGATGAAGTGATGGAGCAAGTGATGGCAACAGCCAAAAAGCCAAAAAAACTGCTCTGAAAGTTACTCAGATTGGGATATATCTTTTAAAAAAAAAAACATTTTACAAAAATGATGGGGTGGGTGTGGGGAGAGGGGTATATGGAAACTTCTTATGTTTTTTATGTTTTTTAATGTAATGCTCTTTGTGATCTATTAACTTTAATTTAAAAAGTGTAAAAAAAAAAAAGAGGATTGGTGTTTCTGGGTAGAGAGTTTGTTCCATTAACATGGGTTACATGAAATCCATTTGCCTTCCAAAATACTTTGTTTGCCTAGTTCCTTAGCAGACCAAGACCTAAAGTTCTTTTCCCATTATTTTTTGGAAGAAGGGTGCCATTTCTGTGCTAGAGTGGCCCGAATGGCAATGCCTTGGGGAGAATGGCCTTCAAAAAAGATGTGTTGCAGCTGTGAAAAATTAATTGATCCAAGTATCTGTAATGTAATAACTAGTGATTATCAACAGAGAAGTGATGTTTACAAATTGGATTTGATTAAGACCTTGCCTAACATCCAGAAAATGCAGATGGCATTTGTAAAATTTAACCAACTATGCATTAATGTGCCTTTTGAAGAAACTTTACAGAAACGGCTATCTTCATTGGAAAGTAGTAGGTGTTTACAATATGTAAAGACGTTCCTTAAACATTCAGTAGAGCTTGTGCACATGCTGGAGAGCAAACATATCTCTGCAGTTCTACAAGAGGAAGAGGAAGAGATTTGAGCTATTTCATAGTTTATCTTATTCAAGTGATGCTGATTTCCTATATTAGGACAATTATTGTATTTCAGTGTCTGGTACAGAAGGAATGGCTGGCTATCAGTGCCCAGACAGAAGCAACCATTTAAAGAGTTCAGAAAAAGAATCTCCCTTATTTTTGCTATTCTTGGATGCCCCATGGTAATTGTTAGAACACTACCCACCTGTGTTTGATTTATCAAAAACTTCTTTATTGGTCCTGTATAATAGTACCTACATCTCATAGTTAGACACATTCCTATTCAAGTGTCCTCACCAGCAGATGAAGCAAACCACAGAATTTGCTATAGTGAAAATATCCAATTGAATGATGTAAAAGGCTTAAAATTCTGTTGGTTTGAGACTGTTCTCTTCAGTAAATTTTCCATAATGCCTTATACATTGGGAAGAGCATGCCTTATATACAGAATTGTTCTATGAAATCTTTTAAATGGTCTAAGAAAAGCTACAGTTCCACAATGAAAGGACTACAGTCCTCCTTCAGAAACAGACCCATCAGCAACCAAGAACTGCTTTCAAGGAGAAACTCCTTAATATTAAAACTGAAGACAGAATTGTGGAAAGATTGCATTGGATTAGGCAGGTAGGGCTCAGCTCTCTCACAAAAGCAATATAAAAAGAGACAAAAGCTATCCAAGGCACCTGCTTTAGCTGTCAGCAGATGAGGACAGTGCTTCACAATTCCCAGGATGGTGAGGGGCAGAGAGAGGAAGAACTCAAAACAACAAATGTCAGTTACCAAACTCTCATGGCATCTGGGAAGGGCTCCATTCCCCCACCCCCAAGATATTAAACTGGCTAAAACCCCTGGCTCACTGCAGCTGACTGAGAGGGGAACAAACCTATTCCTCCCTGTCAGCTGTTACAAGGGAAAAAGAAAGGGGTTGGGAGGATTTTCTTCAGTGAATTCAGCCAGCAGAGCCTGCTTTCAATTTCAGCTATGGACTCACTCAGGGAAACTAACAAGGAAATGATGATGGACAATGACCATCCCAGGGAACAGAGAGTGTCTGAAATTGCAAGCAAGATAGCTCCATCCACCTGCCCACATGGGATCCAAGGCCCCTCTCAATTAGAAACAGAGTGGGCACCACCATCCCCAAACCCCCAAGGTTGGGGAATGAGCAATGCACTAAAGTAGATGTATTATTATTCTAATATAGACTTATTATTAATCTAGCAATGGAAGAACTCTTACCACTGATGTAAAGGCAGTGACTACAAAGGTTTCTGAGAGATGGGAGAGAGAAGAATAGATGTAATATGGGACATTTTGGGGACATTGGATTTGTTCTGCATGACATTGTAGTAATGGATACAGGTCATTGTATATTTTTTCATAACTTACAAAATTGTGTGGACAAAATATAAACTATAATGTAAACTGTAGTTCATGGTTAGTAGCAATGCTTCAATATGTGCTTATCCATGGTAACAAATGTATACCACATTAGTGAAGAATGTTGTTAATATGGGAAAGTGTGTAAGGAGGAGGGAGTGGAATATGTGGGAATCCCTTATATCTGTTATGTAACATGTATGTAATCTAAAATTTCTTTAAATATAAAATAAATCCTGCAAAGAAAAATAACAGGACTTATGGGAATGAAAAGCATAATGGGTAAGATTAAAAATATATTTGAGGCACATAAGAGCAGATTTGAATTGCTCAAAACAAAATAAGTTATTTCAAAGACAGAACATCTGAACTGGAAAAGACAGGCGAATAGAAAGAGAAGAGAAAGGAAAAATTGGAGCAGGGTCTCAAGAAATTGAATAACAATGTTAAACACACAAACATTCACATTATTCGTTTCCCAGTAGGAGAAGAGCATTGAAAAGATGAAGAAAGAATGTCTGAGAAAATAATGACTGGAAACTTCCACCCCATATGAAAGACATAAATATCAATATCCAAAAGGACAACATACTCCACACAGAATAAATCTGAATATACCCGAGACACCTACTATGCAGAATGGCAAATATCAGAGATAAAGAGAGGATTCTGAAAACAGCAAGAGAAAAGCAAAGCAACACATACAAGGGAACCTCAATATAATTAAGTGCTGGCCTTTCACCAGAAACCATGAAGGAGAGATGAAAATGGTATGACATTTTTGAGTTTCTGAAAGAGAAAAATTGCCAGCAAAGAATTCTGTATCCAGGAAAACTGTCCTTTAAAAAAAGAAGGTGAGTTCAAAGTTTTCATAGACAAACAAAATCAGATAGAACATGTTACCAAAATGAGAATTACTAGACCTACAAAAGGGAGTGTTGCAGCCTAAAAGGAAAAATAAAAATGAAGGCAAGAGATTTGGAGAAGAGTGGAGAAATGAATATGATTAGGAAGGGTAAATTAATATTATTAGGAAGGGTAAAAAGATTTACAATCGTATGATATGACAAAAGAAAGCCAACAGACAAAATGGGTGATGTAATGCCTTTACAGTAATAACACTGAATGTTAATGTATTAAACTCACCAATCAAAAGACATAGACTGATAGAATGGAAAAAAGTTATTAACCATATATCTATTGTTTATAAGGAACTCTCCTCAGCAATAAGGACAAAACTAGATAAAATATGAAAGTTTGGTATAGCAATTGATATTGTTTATGAATTCTAAAAATAGATACTCGATTAAGTTTGTGAAATGTTCTGCTCCTCTGGGCATATTAGATTGGATTGGATTCAGAGGTTTCATTTTTCTTGATTAAGTAGTGATTAAGGCTTTCACTGGGCCATGTAAATAGAATGGTGAGTCCCAGCCCCTGGGTGGGAGGTGACTCACAGAGAAAAATGACAAGGCAGAGGAGATAGTTTGAGTTTGGAGTTTTGGATGCTGGAACCCCAGGAAGTAAACAAGCAGAAAAGCAGATATGTGAGGAAAGAGAGAAGGTTTCAGTAGGTACAGCAGAGGCCCTGGGAAGAGAGATGAACTGTTCACCTACAAGTTTACAGCTGGCCTTATGGAGAGAGCAGAGAGGCTGATCCTGGAGAGAAATGAGTCTCCCAGGAGAGAGAAAAGACTTATCTGACCCTACAGATGTTATTGGAATAAGCTGGGGCCAGTGAGCCTTAAAAAGAAGAGGAAGCCTGAGCCCTTGCTGAAGTCACAGCCATCTTGCTCCAACACATGGCAACAGACTTTGGTGAGGGAAGTAACTTACACATTATGGCCTGGTAACTGTAAGCTGTGACCCCAAATAAATACACTTTATAAAAAGCCAAAAGATTTCTGGTATTTTGCATCAGCACACCTTTGGATGACGAATACAGTTGGTAAAAGATATTCCATGCAAATAGCAACCAGAAAAGCTGGAGTACTCATACTAATATTGGACAAAATTGATTTTAAATGGAAAATTGCTTTAAAGGGTGAAGAAGGTCATTTTATATTTATAAAAGGAACAAGTCACCAAGAAGTAATAACTATACCAATTATTTATTCACCTAACACAAGTGTCCCAAGATCACGAGGCACACACTGACAAAACTGAAGGGAGAAACTATGTCACTGCAATAATAGCTGAAGACTTAAATACATCATTCACAGTATTGGATAGAACATTTGGAAAGAGGATAAATAAAGAAACAGCTTGAACAGCTATATGAACTAGATCTAACAGACATCCATAGAGCATTGCACCCCAAAAGAGCAGGATACTTTCTTTTCAAGCACTCATGGATAATTCTCCAAATGTTGGGGACATACATTGGGTACCAAGATAATTCTTAATAAATTAAAAACTTTTAAATTAAACAAAACACTTTCTCTAATCATAACCGAATAAAGACAGAAAAAAGGAAAATTCATAAATATATGGAGATTAAACAATGCATTGTTAAATAATCAGTGGGTCAAAGAAGAAATTGCAAGGAAATTCAGCAAATATCTTGATAACTTGAATTGAATGAAAAAGAGGACATGACATATTAAAACCTATGGGACATGGCAAAGGAAGGGCTAAGAAGAAATTTATAGCTCTCAATGCTTACATTAAAAAAGAAGAAAGAACTAGAACTAAAGATCAAACTTCTAGCTGGATAAACTAAAAAAAGAACAGCAAACTAATCCCTAACCAAGCATAAGAAAAGAAATATAATGCTCAGAGAGAAATAAATAAAATTGAGAATAACAATAGACTCAATAAAACTAGAAGCTGGTTCTTGAAGATCAACAAAAATCAACAAACCCTTAGCTTGTCAGACAAAAAAAAAATGAGAGAAGATACAAATAAAAAATTCACAAATGAGAGGAAGGACATTTCTATTGATGTCACAGAAGTAAGAGTGACCAAAAGAGGATTCTATTAACTACTGTATGCCAAAAAACTAGACAATGTAGATGTGATGAACAAATTCCTAGAAACACATGAACCACATACACTGACTCTAGAAGACACAGAAGACCTCAACAAACCAATCAAAAGAGAAAAGATTGAAACAGTCATCAACAACCATCAAAGGATAAAAAGCCCAGGTCCAGATGACTTCACTGTGAATTCTATCAATCATTCAAAGATGAATTAATACCAATATTGTTCAAGCTCTTACAAAAATTGAACAGGAAAGAACACTACCAAACTCATTCCATGAAGCTAACTTCACCCAAATACCCAAACCAGATAGACATACTATGAAAAAGGAAAATTACAGGCCAATACCTCCAATAAATATAGATGAAAAATTCTCAAGAAAATACTTGCAAACAGAATCCCAAGCACATTCAGAGTTATACACCATGGTCAAGGGGGTTTTATCCCATGTATGCAAGGGTAGTTCAACACAGAAAATTGATTAGCATAATAAAACAAATTGATAAACTGAAGAAGAAAACTCATGTGATCCTCTCAATTGATGCAGAAAAGCCATTTGAAAAAATACAGCACCTTTTCTTGATAAAAACGCTCGCTCCAAAGTTAGAAATAGAAGGAAGCTTTTTCAATAATGTAAAGTGCATATATGAAAAACTTACAGCTTGCCTTGGACTCAGTGATGAAAGACTGAAATCTTTCTTGCTGAGATGAGAAACAAGAAAAGGATGTACACTGACACCATTATTATTCAATATTGAGCAAGAATTACTAGCTGGAGCAATTAGGCTAGATAACGAAATAAAAGGCACACGAATAGGAAAGGAAGAAGTAAAACTTTCACGAATTGCTGCTAGTATGACGCTTTATTTAGAAAATCCTGAAACATCCACACAAAGTTACTAGAATTAATAGTTCAGCAAAGTGGCAGGATGTAAGATTAATATGCAAAAATCAGTAGTGTTTCTATACCCTACTGATGTGCAATCTGAGGAGGAAATCAGGAACAAATCCATTTATAATAACAACTGTACTAGTTTGGAATTGTTTATGAATTCCAAAAATAGATAATTGGATTATGTTTGTAAACTGTTATGTTCCTTTGGGCATATTAGGTTATATTGGATTCAGAAGATTCACTCTTATTTGATTAAATAATGATTAAGGATTTGATTGTGCCATATCAGTAGTACATTGAATATCTACTCCCTTGGTGGGTGGGGACTCACAGAGAAAAGACAAGGCAAAGAACAGGGTTTTGGTTTTTGAGGTAGAGCCCCCAGAAGTAAAAAGAAGGAGAAGAACACAGAGGAAGAGAGAAGGCTCCATTAGACACAGCAGAGGCCCTGGGAAGAGAGGGACATGCCATTCACCTGAGAGTTTGCAGCTAGCCTTGTGGAGATATCAGAGCACCTGAGCCCAGAGAGGATTGAGCCCTAGGGAAAGAAACAAAACCTATTGAATGGGACCTCATATTTTTTTAATGTAATATTTAAAAAAAAAAAAAAAAGAAAAGAAACAAAACCTAGAGAGCCTGACAGTCTATAGCTGAACTTGTAGAGAGAACAGAGCATCTGAGCCCAGAGATAAAAGAGCCTTGGGAAGAGAGGAACCCAGGAAGCCCGAACCCTTGCTGACAGTGACAGCCATCTTGCTCCAAATCATGGCAACTGACTTTGGTGAGGGAAGTAAATTATTCTTTGTATTGCCCAACAACTGTAAGCTTCTACTCCAAATAAATATCCTTTATAAAAGCCAACAGATTTCTGGTATTTTGAATCAGTACCCCTTTGACTGACTAATACAGCAAATAAAGCAATAAAATATTTAGTAAAAAACATAACCAAGGACATAAAATACCAGTATTCAGAAAACTACAAAATATTCCTAAAAGAAACCAAAGAAGACTTAAATAAATAGAAGAACATTCCATGTTTGTGGATTGGAAAACTAAATACCACTAAGATTTTAACTCTACCCAAACTGATTTACAAATTTAATGCAATCCCAGTAAAAATTCCAACACCCTCTCTCAGAAATTGAAAAGCCAATTTTCAAATTTATTTGGAAGGGTAAAGGATCCTGAATAGCCAAAAATACATTTAAAAAGAAGCATGAAGCTGTAGGACTCTCATTTCCTGACTTTAAAGCATATTACAAATGTAAAACATAGGATAACTAAGAATGTAAAAAACTGTGTATCCTAAAGTATGCGCCACAATGTAAGCACAGATGTCACCTTGTTAGAAAGCTATTGTCTCAGACTCTGTACATCACGTTAAGTTAATATGATGTGAATAGAGTGTAAGGGTATCGCTGTGGAAGGGAAAAGGTTTTGTGGTGGATGTATGGGAGTGCTGTATATTTTATATATATATGCATTGCTGTGGTCTAGGGCTCCTGTGAAGAGAAGCTCAATAATTAGGGGGGAAAAAAAAAAAGAAAAAGAAAAAGAAAAAGATGTAGAATTTTTTCCAAGTCAACATGTATTCTTTATCTAACCTTTAAACCCATCGCTATATGCCATTTCCTAGTAAGGGACCCTGACATTATATTAGGCTTCAAATTTCAGGGAGTTCTGGATCACAGAGTGGTTCAACAATGGCAATGGAGGGATACTGGTATAGGATACCATTGACAGGTGATATATGGCTGACAGGGAGCTGTAAAGAACATATGTCCAGGGTGCATGGTAATGTTTGGATATACTCATAGTGGCAACAATTAAAAACCACAGCAGGGGGGGTACTGGGTTCCTGGCCAGTGGTGCTCTGTCGTGGTCCCTAGGGGAGCAGCGACAGTCTCCCAGGTGCAGCGGCGGGGACCGGGAGGGAGTGAGGGTTCAACAGTGAGCCCCTGATGCTAATGACTATGCTTGTGAGCTGATAAGCCTAAAATAAGAACAAGGCCTAGAGCAGCATTGTGCCTGGGAATTTCCTCCTGCCAGCCTTCATGTTACTCAAATGTGGCCAGTCTCGAAGCCAAACTCAGCATGTAAATGCAATGCCTTCCCCCCAGCGTGGGACATGACACCCGGGGATGAGCCTCCCTGGCACCGAGGGACCACTATCAACTACCAACTGATGATGCAACTGGAAAATGACCTTATACGGAAGGTTCAACGCGGATCAGCAGAATATCCCTGTCTACATAAAATAACATGACTTTAAAATGCTGTTTGACCTAATGTAAGGGGGAAATGGAAAGGAGAAATGAGTTTATATGGCTACGAGTCTCTAAAAAAGAGTCTGGAGGCTGGCAGAAGGATTGCCCTTATGCACAACTGAGCAGAGTCTGAGAGACAGATAAAGCAGATACAATCCCCAGGTATTGGTTCCTTTGAGGGCTAAAGAGACCCATGGGAGTTATGGTCATGGCCGATGGGGTTAACTACCAGGTCAGATGGCCCCTCTTTGGAAATGGTGTTTATATGTGATGAATCTGGACTCAGATGGGATCTCTCTTCATAAGACTTTCATGCTAATGTGCTGGAGGTGCAGTTAGTGTTGGGGTTTAAGATATATTTAGGGGATTTGAATCTCTGGACTGACAATGTGATAGCCAGGTCCTGAGCCTCAACAGACTCCAACACCTACAATCTGATTCATTGGACTCACCACACTCAGCTAAGATGGAGTTGAAGAAGGACAACCACCACACCATGGAGCCTAGAGTGATTACAACTGAAAGTGGGAGGATTGCATCCAGCATCCATGTGGAATCTGAGCCTCCTCTTGACATAGAGGTGCAATGGACACAACCAATCCAAAGTCCACATAGAAAAGGTGGCATTGGATTGGGAAAAGTGGACATGGTGGCTGATGGGTATGGGGAAAGGCAGGAAGAGATGAGAGGTGGAGGCGTCTTTGGGACTTGGAGCTGCCCTGGATCGTGCTTCAGGGGCAATCACTGGACATTATAAATCCTTACAGGGCCCACTGGATGGAATGGGGGAGAGTATGGGCCATGATGTGGACCATTGACCATGAGGTGCAGAGGTGCCCAAAGATGTACTTACCAAATGCAATGGATGTGTCATGATGATGGGAATGAGGGTTGCTGGGGGGGGGAGAGGTGGGGTGGGGGTGGTGGGGTTGAATGAGACCTCATATATATATTTTTTTTTAATGTAATATTATTACAAAGTCAATAAAAAAAGAAAAGAAAAGAAAAGAAAAAAAAATAAAGCATATTACTTATCAATAGTGGTAAAAACAGCATGGTACTTGCAAAAAGACAAGTATATTGACCCAAAGAACAGAATTGAGAACTCAGAAATAGACCCTCATATCTACAGTCCAGAGATTTTTGACAAGGCTGTTAAGCCCACCAAACTGAGTCAGAACAGTCTATTCAAGAAATGGTCTTTGCAGAACTGGCTATCCATATTCAAAAGAAAGAAAAAGACAATCCCTATTTCACATCTTAGACCAAAAAAAAATAACTCAATATTGAACAAGGACCTAAATATAAAAGTGACAACCATAAAACTTCTAGAAAGAAATGTAGGAAAACATATTCAAGATATTGCTATAGGTAGTAAAACTTTCACCCAAAGCACGAGCACTGAAGAAAAAATAGACAAAAGGGGCCTTCTCAAAATCAAACACTTTTCTACCTCAAAGGCCTTTGTCAAAAGTATGAAAAGACAGCTGACTCAATGGAAGAAAATATTTGGCAATCACATATTCAATATGGGTTTAATAATCATGATATATAGAGAGATCATACAACTCAACATTAAAAAGACAAACTACCTAATTAAATAATTGGCAATGGTTTTGAAAAGGCAATTGTCCAAAGAAGAATTAGAAACAGCAAAGAAACACATAAAAAATGTTCAACATCACTAGTAATTAAGGAAATGCAAATGAAAAGTATGAGACATCATTTCACACCTACCAGAATGACCACTATTTTTTTTTAAAGATTTGTTTATTTATTTCTCTCCCCCCACTGCCGACCTCATTGTCTCTTCTCTGTGTCTATTTGCTGCGTCGTCGTCTTTGTCCGCTTCTGTTGTTGCCAGCGGCACAGGAATCTGTGTTTCTTTCTGTTGCGTCATCTTGTAGTGTCAGCTCTCCATGCGTGCGGCGCCATTCCTGGGCAGGCTGCACTTTCTTTTGCGCTGGGCGGCTCTCCTTACGGGGCGCACTCCTTGCACGTGGGGCTCCCCTACGCGGGGGACACCCCTGCATGGCAGGGCTCTCCTTGCGCGCATCAGTACTGCACATGGGCCAGCTCCACATGGGCAGAATGACCACTATTAAAAAGTCAGAAAACTGTAAATGTTGAAGAGGATTTGGAGAGATAGGAATGCTTATTTACTTTGGTGGGAATGTAGAATGGTACAGCCATGATGCAGGACTGTTTGACAGTTCCTAAGGAAGTTAAATATCTACTTTCCATGTGACCAGGCAATACTATTGCTATTTATATACCTACAAGAACTGAGAGCGGTGCCATGAATAGATATCTGCACGCTGATGTTCATAGCACCATTATTCACTATTACCAAAAGTTGGAAACAACTCAGGCATCCAAAAACTGATGAATGGATAAACCAGTTGTGGTATATACCCATGATGGAATAGTAAGCAGTAGTAAGAAAAAAATGAAGTCCTGAAGCATATGGCAACATGGATGAACCTGGAGGACATTATGTTGAGTGAAGCAAGCCAAACACGAAAGCACAAATACTATATAGTTATGCTATTATGACCTAAATATACCAGGTAAACTCATGGAATTAATAATTAGATTATAGGTCACCAGAAAATAGAAAGATGGTGCAGAATGGAAAACTGATGGTTAATCTGTGCAGAATTGGTTAAAAGATTGTTGTAAATGTTTGAAAATGAATGGAAATGGTGAGGGCAGATCGTGTTGTTCATGACTAGCAGAGCTATTATATGGGTATGACAGTGGTTGAAAGGGAAAGCCTAAATACATGTATATTACTAGAAGGAAACCTAAAAAAATGTAACATGGGACTGTTTAACATGGTAAACCTCATATAAAATATGAATATGGGTGGTATTGCATATACAAGACTGTTTTTATAAAATATAAATACAAATAAGCTAGAGAGAAGGAAACAGAATCACAGGTATGTAAAGCAATGGAAACAGATTGAGAGTTCATGAGTTTTGTTTGTTATGTTTTAGTATTATTTTTATTACTGGAATAGTGACAATGCTCTAAAACTGAATTAAATGCACAGCTATGTGATTATAATGAATACCATTGACTGTATACTTTGGATGGATTTATGCTTTATTAATATGTATCAATAAAATTGATTTGCTAAAAAAAGTGGGACATGTATAAACACACACATACATAGCTCTCTTGTGTACTCAGATTCCTAACAAGTATCATTCAAATTGCTTTTCTCAGTTGTGTTAGAGTAAAAGAAATGCATTTTTCTTTGCTTAATAAATAGGAAAGGAGCAGCTACCTCCTGTTAGAGGTTCTCCCTTACCAGGTTTGCTATGATTAACAGGTCATAAGGCCAAGATTCAATTCCCCCATGAAGAAAGGCAGCCTCCAACCATAACCTACATAAGCCATAGCCTCCATGCTTGGAGGCAGCCCATCTCCTCCGAAGAATGAACAAAGGAGACATGTAACAGTGAGAGTGGAACATATTCACCCCTTCTGGGCCCAAGCGCCACCAACCCCTCTTGTATTCCAATACCCTACATCCTAGGCCACTACCCTCTAGCCGTACTTGGGAAGAATTCACTTTTATAGCCCCCTATTGGCCCTAGGCTGTACTCAGTCTCTAATCCCCTTCCCACAGACTAACATTTTCCCATCTGTTGATGTATAAAATCATATCCAGCACCTTCCACAGGAAGGCTGAAGTCTATTACTCAGGCAACCTCCATTGGGAGAGCTTCTCAATAAACTTCCTGCCTCCAATAATCAGTCTTTGCATCCCAGTGAGTACCACTTTTCTCCAACACCTCCCAGTCTTGCTCCTTAGATTATCTCCTTGTAAATATAATAAGCCCAATAAGAACACTGAACTTTTGATTTCACACTGCAATGTCTTAAGCCATCTAACCCTTGGAACTGTAAACACATACTTCCAAAATTAATTCCAGAGCTGCTGACTGTCTTAATTTACCAGGGCTTCTCTGACAAATAATACATACTGGTGGTTTAAACAACAGGAATTTACAGTGTCATGACTTTGAAGGCCAGAAATTCACCATCAAGGTATCTATACACCATGCTTTCTCCCAGAATCTGTAGTGTTCTGGTACTGGCTTGCCAGGAATCCTCGGAGCTCGTTAGCATTTAGATGTATCTCTGCATTCATCACATGGAAATCTCTCTCCTTCTCTGGCTTCTCATCTGGTTTCCAATTATTGCTTATAAGGACTTCAGTCTAATTGGATTAAGGCCCATCCTCATTCAGTTGGGCCTCTCCCTAAGTAATACTATATTCAAATATCCTATTTACAAATGGTTTCACAACCACAGTACCTGGTTTAGGACTTAAACGTGTCTTTTGTCAGGGCCTAGAGTCCCTTCCTAGCACTGAGCATACAGAGAACAGTCAGAAAGCGCAATCATTTATCTCTCAAGGAGAGAAGAGTTAAGTTTTCATTGTTCTTTCATCTGTTTAATCTGTAAATTTGTATGAAATTCTGTCCAGATATAATGATCACTGGCATGCTACTTTTTATGCACGTAAACTTGATTGTTCTTAATCAATAATAATTCTTTTCTTGCTTGCCTCAGTATTGGTATGGGTTTATATTTTTTATAAGCAGAATTATTTTATTTCCCTAGCTTTTGATAAGAAGATATGAGTGCAGTGTCTTCAACTGAAACATCATATAAGTGACTTATGGAATCAGAATATCAGATCCAATGAACATTATTTCAAATCATTCTAATAAAAATGTAATCAATTTTACCTTATAGTGCTTACTTTTCTTTTATAAATGTAACACATCATTTTAATTTATTAAAAAAACAAAACCTGAAGCCAGATGCTCTTCAGCACATGGATACTGTCTTGGAGCAGTATTTTAGTGAATGGTTTCCCGTGCCAGTGTACCCACATGGTGTTCTTCTGCCATGGCCCTCTGGAGCACACATAAAACTGGAAATGTTGCTACTTCCGATGGGTTCCAAAGGAGCAGATCAAAGGTGGAAGCTTCATCACTGCCTTCCACAGGCTTTCCCTCCTGGCAGACAAAGATTACCTGCTCAGGAAGAAATTCTGGCAGCACAGGAGGGGCCCTTTGTAAGCCTGTTGTGAAGAGCTGGGGCAGAGCAGGATGTACTTCAGAGACCTCAAGAAGCCTCTGGGACACCAGAGCACCTCTCCCCACCTCCTCCCCATTTCAAAGATAGATGTTTTCAAATTTGGTTTTATTATTTAGAATTTCTGAAACTTCCATCTTAATTAAGATTTTAAACATTTTTATAGTAAAATGTCCAGTTAGCTTATTTCATTTTCTAAAACAAGTTTTTTCAAAACACCATGTTTTACCTTTAAACATAAAAAAGAGATATTTCCATTTGAATTATTTACCTTTTAAAAAATTGTATGATATTGTCTCTGGATTTAAACAGACAGTTCTTATAAAAATGTCTTAGTAAATTCATCTTCTTGATAAGCCCAATGTTTCCGACAACTTGTTGCCTAGAATATAAGGACCATTTTTGATTAATACAAACAGCATTATTGTCACTGAACATTTTATAGTCCTTGATTGGAAACAAGCTCCAATCCCCTTAAAGTATAACAGCATATTCTGCTATTGAAAGTGTAATAATTCTCCCTATTTCATTTACCTGCTTTTTATTACAAATTATTCTAAATCCATTATTTTTTGGCTTGTGCATTTGTTTATACTTTTCTTCCCTCACACATTCAACTCCATTAGTAATTACTTTATTGGTTTACAAATTTTTAAAAATTAGATACTATAAATACTGTGTTAAAAATAGAGTGACTATTTTTGTACAATAATCAAATGACGTAAAATACATTTGTTTGTTTTATTTTTGCTGGTCAGTTGTTATATTATTGTGTGCCAATTAATCGTGTATAGTATGGAAAACAACTAAAGCAGCCTCAAGTCCTGCTCATCATAAACCTGCTTGGCAACTCTGCTGGCAAAAGATGATGATGAAGAAGTTGTGAGTGACTGTGGACACTGTGCCAAAGAGTGCTCAGTACTCCATATCCTATGATCTGAGTGAAGCCTGTGATGGTAGAATGCCACCAGATATCTGACGGCTTTGGACTTTATATTAATAGGTTGAACTTAAAGCTATACAATGTCTTACTGTTATTATCTGATGAAAATCAAATTCAAAACCAAAAATGTCTAACTTTTTCATTTATTTTTATTTTTATTTTTTTAAAGATTTATTTATTTCTCTCCCCTTCCCCCCCACCCCGGTTGTCTGTTCTCTGTGTCTATTTGCTGCATCTTCTTTGTCCACTTCTGTTGTTGCCAGCAGCCCGGGAATCTGTGTTTCTTTTTGTTGCGTCACATTGTTGTGTCAGCTCTCCGTGTGGGTGGCGCCATTCTTGGGCAGGCTGAACTTGCTTTCGCCCTGGGCGGCTCTCCTTACCGGGCGCACTCCTTGCGCGTGGGGCGCGGCACTCCTTGCGCGCATCAGCACTGCGCATGGGCCAGCTCCACACAGGTCAAGGAGGCCCGGGGTTTGAACCGCGGACCTCCCATGGGGTAGACGGCCGCCCTAACCACTGGGCCAAGTCTGCTTCCCTCTAACTTTTTTAAAGGAAAGGATATTAATTTGTACTAACAGAGAGTGAAAACTATTCAACACATTCTTCAACAAAATCTGCATACTGTAGTCATAATGTCAAATAGTTAAAACTTGAGTTTGAGAGAAAACTATAGCCTTTGTACCTAAAACTGATTATGATTGAGTTAAAGCAGGATAAGCAGGAAGGTCTTGCTGTTCAACAGTGATGAACATGAAGGAGATACTGAGTAATAAATAAAATAAATAAAATATCCATAAGAAATAGAATTCTATAAGCAGTTAAGTCTCATTTTGATGCCATAGAGCTAAAAAAAAAAAAAAAATGACCCTCATCAATCCAAGTGGGTCTCCATCTGGAAAGGATACCCCTGCTCCTCACCCCAGATGGCATTATCCCAGCCCAGGAGCTCACTGCTGCTGAGGACATAACCTCAGACAACAGTTACCTCAGCCCAAGAGTTGGAGGTCACTCATCCCTGCTTCCTAAACAATTGTCAGCAGTCCCAACTATTAATACACTTAAGCTGGAAAAGTGTCACCACCCATGAAAAACTCCAGACACCCTGAATTTTGGGGGATTCACCACACTGTCAAGCACTATTTTAAAAAGAGAGACCCACCAGACTGAGTGATTTTCCAGAAAGTGCAGTTTCTTTGACCTGTGACCCAACCTTGCTTGGTGATACTTATAACACTGAAATTTAATTTATGCCCCCTTGTGATTGTAATACTACTTTTACCATATTAAGTACTTGGGACCATTTCCAACAAACCCAAATTTCCTCCAAAATTAAGATTCCTGCTATCACCTCTCACCAAAAGGTGCCCTTACTGAAGTATTCATGCTATGTGCTCTCCTTGGTGAAACAAGAGAATTCTGCTGACCTCATAATGTGCTATCTACTCATGCCCCCCACTCTCTTTCCCTCCCCCATTGTCATTACTCATCATCCATATTTTCTCCTCAGTGTCTCCTACCCTAACAATGCCTGCTCTTCTGTCCTTCAAAAGACTACATGGAAAATTAAATCCAAACCCATCACCCCAGCCCTTTGGATATTTATATAGACGCCCAGTCTATACATACATTAGATGAACTAGCCTCTTATGCATTAAGTGCAACTGTTAGATTTGCCATTATTCTGTTTCCACACTTTTATGCAGGCCATATCTGGCCCAGAAATAGAAAATACTGAGAGATTAAAACCTCTTCCAAACTGCCACCTACCCTGAATCTGATGTCAATCTCGTCATGAAAACTGGTGATTGCTTTCATGTTTCCTTAATACATAGCACATGTAAGAGGCCTAATGGGCAGCTCCATACTCTTTTGGTTACCTTTTTTATGCCACATTCCCAGATGGCTGTCATGAGGGAATACTCTTCTTTTATCTACTTGATTCAGAAATGAGTCTGAAAAACAATCCTAGCTTCTAGGAACTTATGATCTATATCAAGCACCATTAGGTATACTTAAAAGGAAATTCCAATTCACAACTACACACATGTAAGAGATGGACATAGAAAAGATGGCATGAGTATCATCTAATTTTGTGCATTAGTTCAGAGTTCAGTGTGAGGAAGGGAGAGATTTGTAGATTTTTGCACATAAGTGAAAATCAAATAAATGTCAGTGTTAACAGAAGCAATTTTATTGTCTATTCATCATATCATGACATTACTTGTAAATATCCTACCATAGATGAACTATCTTTGTAAGTAATTTGAGTTAAGAATAGAATATACCTATTTTCCACCTAAATAAAACAGTTTCAATAAATGTTACAAACCTATCTAAGATCAGATGAACACACATCCTCCTACATTTGCTGTGGGGGTAAAATGCAAGTTCACAAAATTGGAAAAAGAAATCATTTACACTGACCATATTCTTATACATAATTCAAATCCATTCTTAGTTCATTTTGAACAGTGGTATTTTGTGCATTTTAAGAAATTAGGAAAAGAAAAGAAAATGCATGTAACAATCTTTTATAGTTACCCACTTATTAACCCAATTGAGCACTCATTAAGATTTGGTGTTATTTCCTTTCACCTTGTGGGAGTTCCTTTAGTATTTCTTACAGCAGAAGTCATGCATACAAAGCTCTCTATTGGGGAAGCAGATGTGGCTCGACTGATAGAGCATCCTCCTACCATATAGGAGGTCCAGGGTTCAATACCCAGGGCCTCCTGGTCCATGGGTGAGCTGGGCCATGCCCAGTGCTGCTGTGCACAAGGAGTGCCATGCCATGCAGGGGTGCCCCCCACGTAGAGGTGCCCCATGTGTAAGAAGTGTGTCCCACAAGGAGAGCCTTCCCATGCAAATAAAAGCACAGGACACCCAGGAGTGGTGCTGCACACATGGAGAGCTGACACAGCAAGATGACACAACAAAAAAGAGACAGATCCCCAGTGCCACCTGACAAGAATGCAAGCGGACACAGAAGAAGACACAGCAAATGGACACAGAGCAGACAATGGGGGAGGGAGGGGAGAGAAATAAATATAAATAAATCTTTAAAAAGAAAGCTCTCTATTGTAGTTAAAATCTTGGAATATGTTTATTTTGCCCTATTTCTTAAAGAAAAACTTCCTATTTTGAAACAATATTAGATTACAAAAAAAAAGTGCATATTGCAAAGATCACAGCAGTCTCATGTTCCCTTCGACCAGCATCATCTAATGTTAACACCCCATATAACCATGGATTATTTGTCAAAAATGAGATATGAACATCATTATATCATTACAATACTATGTAATAAACTACAGAATTGTTATTCTATACTTTTTGAGAAATTGCCAAACTGTTTATCACAATGGCTGCACAATTTTACATTCTCAGCAGCTATGAAAGAGTGTTCTTATTTCTCTACACCTGCTTCAAAACTTGTACATTTCCATTTTTTAATGGTAGTTATGGCAGTGAGAAGCTTTTGTGGATCCCAGAAAACTATGTCATTAGACCTAATCCATTTCTGTCTGTGCAAAGAAGGTTGTTGGTTTTGATTGGGATTGTATTGAATCAATTATAGGTGAGACCTTTTGATTAAATTACTTCACTTAAGGGCCTATGATTATTTGGTGTGACCTAGTGTAGGTCTTAATATGCAGAGACACACAGAAGCTCAGTGAGAAATGCCCAGATGAGATAGAAGATCTCAGGAGTGAGAAGCTGAAATAAACAGGACCCAGATATGAGAGGAAGCCTCTTCAGCCAGAAGCTGAAAGCAATGAGGCCCAGGGTATAGGGGAGAGAAGAGCCAATGCTGCCATGTGCCTGATCACCCAGAACTTCATCTTGGGGAAAAAACACCAGATGATGCCTTAACTTAGACACTTTCTTGGTCTCAGAACTGTAAGTTTTAAATTAACAAATCACCATTGTCAAAGCCAACTAATTACTGGTATTTTGTCTGGTCCACTCTTAGCAAAAAAAAACCAAAAAACAGCAGCAGCTATTCTAATGGGAGTGAGATTATATATTTCTTATAGTTAATGATTTGGGGCATCCTTTTATATGCTTTCTAGCCATTTATATATCTTCTTTGGAGAAATATCAATTCAAGTCTATTGCCCATTTTCTAACTGTGTTGTTTGGCTTTTTGTTGTCCCATTTTGTAAGTTGTCATTTTAATTTCATGATAAAATCATTCTGGGGGCCAAAGTTTTTTATTTTATTTGGGGCCAATTCATCTACTTTTTTCCTTTTTACTCGTGCTTTGGGTATAAATACAAAACAGAAAATCTAGAAGATGCTTCTCTACATTTTCTTCTATGAGTCTGAGAGTTCTGGCTTTTATATTTAGGTTTTCATCCTTTTGAATTGATTTTTGTACAAGGTATGAGGTATTGGTCCTCCTTTTGTTTATTTTTGCCAACGGAGATGCAGTTTTTCCAGCACCATTTTTTGAAAAGACTATTCTTTCCCCCTTGTCAAAAATCAGTCATCCATAAATGTGATGGTTGATTTCTGTGCTCTCAATTCTATTCCGTAAGTCTGTATGTCTGTCCTGTGCCAGTACCTTCCTCTTTTGAATACTTTGGCTTTGTAATAAGTTTCAATTGGGAAATGTGAGACTCACAACTTCATTCTTCTATATAAATTTGATGATTTACTTTTCCTCTTTTGTAAAAAGGTTGCTGGTTGTGACTGTGGTTGTGTTGAATCTATAAATTTCTTTGGGTAGGACTGATGTTTTAACAATATTTTGTCTTCTAATATATGAACCCAGTAGGTCTTTCACTTATTTAGGTCTTCTTTGATTTATTTTAGCAATGTTTTGTAGTTTTCTCTGTACAAGCCCTTTAATCCTCAGTGAGATTTATTCCTAGATATTCTGTTATTTTAGTTTTACAGAAACACTACTGATTCATGGGTGTAGATCTTATACCTGGATAACATCATCTGCAAATAGGGAAAGATTTCATTCTTTTCCAATTTGAATCTCATTTATTTCTTTTTCTTGCCTAATTACTCTAGCAAGAACAATGTTGAATAAGAGTGGTTACAGGCAGCGGACTTGGCCCAGTGGTTAGGGCATCCGTCTACCACATGGGAGGTCCGCGGTTCAAACCCCGGTCCTCCTTGACCCGTGTGGAGCTGGTCCATGAGCAGTGCTGATGCGCACAAGGAGTGCCCTGCCATGCAGGGGTGTCCCCTGCGTAGGGGAGCCCCACGCGCAAGGAGTGCGCCCAGTAAGGAGAGCTGCCCAGCGCGAAAGAAAGTGCACCCTGCCCAAGAATGGCCCCACACACACGGAGAGTTGACACAACAAGTTGACGCAACAATAAAAGAAACACAGATTCCCGTGCTGCTGACAACAACAGAAGCAGACAAAGAAGACGCAGCAAATAGACACAGAGAACAGACAACTGGGGTGGGGGGGAAGGGGAGAGAAATAAATAAATAAATAAATCTTAAAAAAAAAAGAGTGGTTACAGTGGGCATCCTAGTCTTGCTCTTGATCTTAGAGGGAAAGCAGTCAGTCTTTTACCATTAAGTAGAATGTTAGCTGTGGGCTTTTCATATATCCCTTTATCATGTTGAGCATACCCTCATGGGAGGGCAGTGGTAACAACTCAGAGGCAGAATGCATTGTGACCTAGTCTCAAAAGACTGTGCTCTCCTTCATGGCAGATTGCAGAAGTTATCTAATCAATCTCCAGGTTCTCAGAGCTTAAAATGTTGCATATTCATTTACTTATAATAAATTGTTCACTAATACTTTTAACTCTTAAGAGTTTCCTCTCTATCCAGCTCTGGGCTACTTCCTGAGACTAAAACTGCTATCAAAAAACATCCATACTCTGCCTTAAGATTTTCCCAGTTTAATGAAGCAAGCAGACAGTTAAAGAAGCAAATGCAGCACATGGGGTGTGCCATGATGGGGCAGGTCCAGAGGAGGGGAGTTCCCTTGCCCTTGGAGACAGGCAGATACCATGTGGAAAGGACCACTGAGTTAAGACCTTAGGTTCAAGAAGATGTCTGTCAGATGCTCATGGAATGTGGAAACAACCAATGATAAGGTCCAGAGGCAAGAATAAACATAAACTCCTTAGAGAATGAGTGAAGTTCACTGAGCCTGCATTGGAGAATGTAAGTGGGAGCGTTGTGAAGGATGATGCAACAGAGGTGAGCAGGGCAAGGACAAATGGATTGCAGATTATGTGGAGGCACAGCAAGGCTATTCAGCACATGAATGTGGAATAAGGAATAGATGATTATGACCAAAAAGAAAGTATTTTATCCAGATTGACAAGATGGAGAATCTCAACTCCTTCTTTATCAAACTAAGAGTTGCCCCAGATATCCAATAGCACTTAGCTTACCCTGAGGTTGATAACATGTACATAAGTGAAATAGAAGGGTCCAGAAGAAAGGAAAAGATTATTACTACAATTAAGAACATTTAAGAATAATAAAAGATAAATACATCAGGAAAATATAACAATTGTAATTATATGCCCACCTTACATCTAAGCCTCAAAATGCCTTAGGTAGAGCTCTAACATTGCACAGTAGGGAATAGCAAGCTTCATGCCTCCTCTAGAAGCTTCAGGAAGTCAGGCAGACTTTCTGGGCCTAGGGGAAGCCTCAGGGCCATAATCATAACCACAGAAGGCAGCTAGAGAGGGCTGGTCTAGCCAAGTACCAGGGGAGTAGTGGGAAGCTCTGTCATCAATCCAGTAAAGAGGTTCCCAGGTGGGTAACCATAGAGTGGCAGACCGTAGGGCAATTTGGCCAGTGATGGTATGCTCAAATGGACACCAGGTGAGTGGCTGGCTGTGGGCAATCAGTCAGTGTAGGGGTGCCCAGACAGGCACTGGAGGAGCAGCAAGGCATGGGGCAATCAGGCCAGATATGGGGTGATGAGATAGACACTGGAGAAGCAACTGACAAGCGGCAATCTGGCCAGAATGGGAGAAACTATCCAGGGTCAGAGGCTTGAGGTGGCGGCCTATTATTTTTTCCCTTTCCTCATCTGGTAACCTATGGAGATGTGGGTCACAGAGTGATTAATTAGTGGGTATGGGTGACCGATGACAAGGTGTTTAGCCAAAAGCCTGTGACTTGAAACAGACATTTGTGTCTCTTATTTTTCCTTCCTTCTTTATAATTTTTACTTTCTCTTCTCCTCTAGTTTTCTTTCCTCTTTTTCCTACTTTTCTTTATTTCTGTTTTCTCTTCCTGTTTTTCTAATCTTTTCTTTTTCTTTCTTTTTTCTACCCTTATTTTTTCTTCTTTTATTTTTTCAGTTAAATACAGACAACTCTAAACATTTAGAAGTGGATCCAAGTGTCCAAGAAAACCTTAACACAAAGCCAAACAAAAACAAACTCTAGGCAAGAGAGAGAAATTGACCAACAGAATAAATCCACTGAGATACACTGATGCCTAGACTTCATCAAAAATTTACAAGCCATATTAAGAAACAGTCAGACATGGCCTAATCAAATAAACAAATTAAAAATCAGAAGGGGATGCAGAATGTGGAAAAGTTAATCAAAGGTGTCCAAATAAATCTCCTAAATTAATTCAAAGAGCTGGGGGAAGAGATAAAGGATATTAAGAACATATTATGAGAGCCTAGTAGTTAGTGAAAGAAAGTCTTAGAGAGAATGGAAGCCTTGTACTTTACCTGAGGTCATCTGACAGCTAATACTCCTCTTCCCAGAGTGGAGATATCACAATGATTGCTTGACTAATTAACTAATGCATTTATTCATAATGTTAAAAAGGATGTTTTGATTGGTCTAAGCCAGATAGAGGTTACTTTTGACAATTAGTAATAAGATTGGAAGCCCAATTAGAAGGAATGGAAGTGATGAAGTAGTTTCAGAAAAAGTGAAACATTTACCCCAGGTGGGTAAATTTGGTTAATAGCAGTGGAGGAACAGACAGTTAAGTGAGGGCATCTCTTATTTTTAAGATGTATTATATTCAAGCATGTGACTGTATTGATGAGAAATATCCAGACCAATAGATATCACTATTACCTTGCAACATAGTTCATGGGACATACTCTTCATGGCTCTCTCTAGATGCCTATTCACATGAAAAAAGTATTTAATAGGTTTTATATGGTGTGACAGTTTGAGATTATTTTATGAATCCCCCAAAGGGAAATATAATGTTTGTACACCTCTTGGTGTGATATCCTTTGACTGCATTAAATTCAGCCTTTGATTATATTACCTGTTAAGATTGCTCAAAGGCAGTGGTTCTTAACCAGGGGTCCATGGACCCTCAAGGGTCTGTGAAAAGATTTTAGGAGGTCCATAAGCTTGAATTAATTTTTAGTAATCCTAAAATTTAATTTAAAGACATGCTGATGTTAAGTGTCATAAAACTATCTGCTGCTTCATTCTGAGAAGGGGGTTGTGTCTTTCACCGAACTGGCAAACACATCTATGGACAAAAAGGTTAAGAACCCCTTCTCCAGGCCATTTTATTGGACTACGTCAGTGAGTTGGGACTCAGATTGAGTCCCTGCCTCCTTGCTGTGTCTCATAGTAAACTGACACAAGAAGAAAGAGCTCTGTCATTATTGATCCTGCCATGTGACAGAAACGGGAAGGCCCAAACAGTCAACACCCCAGGAAGAGATCAGTCACTTGCCTGATAACTTACAATGGAACTTGATAAGAACACTCAAGAGCCAAACTGATACAGGAAGTCCTAAGAGACAAGTCATATGCCAGCTTCCAGCTGAAATCAGGAAGAAATTGGTCCAGTTGGTCCTGAGAGATGAAGTCTGGAGGGGAAGGAGAGACCAGGCAGAGATCACACGCCATCTTGCTTCAACACATGACAGAAAGTACCTCTTATGCTGCCTTGGTTTGAACTTTTCACAGCCTTGGAACTGTAAGGTTTTACTCAAAATAAATCCCCATTATAAAAGGCAACAAATTTCTGATATTTTGCATCAGCATCTCTTTTGGCAAATTAATACATACAGTTAATACCAAAGAGCTTTCTTCTGAAATTCTCTCATTTCTGATGAGTGTGAATGTATTTGTGGCTGTGTTTGCTGATTACTCCCTCTACCACTCTTTCTGTTCACATCTTTTGCTTTTGTATACTAAGGTCTCAGTGCTTTTATTCTTGTTTTTATTATATTCATTCAAACAAAGAATTGCACTTTTTTTCACCAGCATTGCTATTTAACATTTAATTATTTTATGTATTTATAGAGGTTTTTGGGAGAAATGTGTGAAAGGTTTTAAATTTTATAAGGTCAAGTCTATCAGTGGTACATTATTGCCTTTTTCTCCATTCCTTTTTAAATATAGAAAGATTTTCTGTACCCCTTGTGTTAGTGAACTGCTTTGTATTTTTTTCTTTTAATGAATTGTTAAATATCTCTTCCAGGAAAGTGGCAGCTGAAGTTCTTTTGAAAACACCACGGCAGGGACAGGAGGGGGGATGGGGATGAGGATGTGGGGTGGGGCTAAGTAAGGAATCTGGTTGTGGGGTGACTGCTGGGAAACCTGGGACCTCATCTCACTGACCTCCATAACTCCCATGTTCCCATTCACAGCATTGGTCCCTATTTACTGAGGTTTAGAGAAAGCCAAGTTTGGCACAACTGTAGAGATGCTGAACCACCTGGAGAGATTTTGTGGATCAAAATATCCATTTGCACTTATCAGACAAAGCAAAATAGTTTTTAGATCTGTTGCGAAACTGAAAGAATATAGCAGTATACTAATAAGCTTCTCTGTTGTAGCACTTCTAAATGTTGTTTATTAAACTATTTGATGAGCAGAAGTGTATGATAAGAATAATTTATCACTTAAAAATGGGGTTTAAGAAAGTGCTTGAAAGTATTGAATGATTCAACTGATTTAGTCTTCATATTGAACATTGCCAATATGGATATTTAAAGCTGGAACCCTAGTAAGCTCATTGGAATTTCTGTGCCCATGGGTTAGATTTCTCAACTGTGGGAGTCAGTGTCAGGTGGCCTAGCTGGGCTCTACTTTGGCGTGAATGTTAGGCTATTATGTCAACCCAGCTGGGTAACTGTGTCCAGTTGTTTGGTCAAGTAAAAAACTCGGCTAACTGTAATACAAGTGCATTTATGGACTTTAGTCACTGTTTACTTTACTGCAGTAGTAAATCACAGACAGCTGGTTATAATTACATCAATCAGGGAGACTGCCATCAGCAATGAGTGATGCTTTACCTAATCAGTTGAAAGCCTTAAAAGGGGAAGTGACTCCAGCACTGAGGAAGAATCTCCCAGCTTGTCTTTGGACAGCTAACATCTCCCAGAATTCATCAAGAATCTTCACTGGACTTTCATTGCAGCCCCTGGTTGTGGCCTGCATGTGGAACCTGGACTTGGGCATCTCCACGGCTGCATGAGAAACTCTCACAGAATCACATACTATTGACAGATATCTCTTGTTGATTCTGTTTCCCTAGAGAACCCTGACTAATACACTTGGGGATCTTCAATTGTCAGGATCTTTAGGTCTTTCCCCTTGGGCTACTCATATTCTCCAAAGAAGTCACCCATACATAGGTGGTTGGCCACCACATTCTAGGGACAGAAGTCTGATGTATTAATATTAGTAGGCAAACTTTCACTTTATCTTCCCACATTTTCAGTATTGTTTCCCTGATCTCAATTGTGCCTACTCATCCCAGCTACCAGACTCTTTTTTTAACCTTCTCCAGAGAAGTGCAAAATCTGTGTTTAATACGACTTTATGTTTAGACAGAGATAGTAAAACCTTTTTAGCTAAAAGAAGGCACATTAATCAGTGAGGTTCACAATTTGCAGTCTCCTCCATCAGGCTGGCACATTAAGGACTATGGATGTTATTCACAAATATTTACAGTTGTGTCTGCCTGTTAGTGCAGACCCTCTCCTCAGCAACCGAAACCACATCCCTGTCCCGTTTCTGTCCTGGTTCAATCTCAGAATAGATTTGTTGCAAAGCACTCAGTAAAGGAGCCCAGGTGCTAACCCATCTCATTCAGCTTCCACAGAACAACTCCAAGCAGCACCCTGAGCAACCAATTCCATGCCTCCTAAGTCCACCTTGAGCTCCCCCCACTTCAGACCCCATTCATTCCAGTCCCGCCAGGGCATCCGGGAACTACCAGAGACAAAAGAACCTGTCGCGAACCTTAATGCTGCTCGGGTGAGAGATGGGCCAGAGGGGAGGGTGCCAGAAGTTTCTACCCCTAGGCCCCGCTGCGCGGCCCGGGCCACAGCCTCAACGCCGAACCCGAGCGCGCGGCCCAGCGGCGAGCAGGCGGCGCTGGCTCTTCCCCCCTCGCGCCCCGCCTGCTCCCGCCTCCCTCCCTTCCGCCTCCGAGGCGGGAGCCGAGCCTGAGCCGACCTACCCAGAGCCTGAGCGGGTCCACGGGCACGGAGCAGGCGGCGGCTGCGGGCTGCCGCGGGCGGGCGGTCTGGAGGCACCAGCGGCGATGGAGGGGCCCCGCTGACTGCGCCCTTTGTTCCTGGCGCTGGGAGCCCGCCGGCCTAGGCGGCAGCGTGCGGAGCAGTGAGGAGCCGGGCAGCTTCCAGGGTGGGGCCTGGAGCACCTCCAGGATCTCGGACCCCCGAGCCCGTGAGCCAGAGCCCTGGGCTGGCCGGCCTGCGCTGCGACCCCGACCAGCTGCGCTGCTTGCTCGGGCATCTCAAAGTTGCCAGATTGGTAGGTGCCAGGAAGGACGCCAGGTGCTGGGCGGGGGGATAGCTGGGCACCTTCCCATCCAGCTCTGATTTCTTGGGCACAGGCTTTATCGGCCTTGACTGAGCACGTGTTGCGCGGGGCCAGACCCAATCTCCCGCACCTCTTCTTCCTCTCAGGGTCCCTTGGGCACCCTCCTGCCGGTGCTGGGACGCTGTCCCGTAGGAACCTTCCAGCCCCGTCCCCGGAGCTTCAGGTGTGCACTTCCTAGCTGAACGCCTGCTCCTGGGCCTGCCTGTCCACCCACACCTTCTCTAATGGAAAGCTTGCTTCATTTGGGGGCTTGGTGAGTAGGAAACCTGGCGCCCAGTTCCTGCTGTCCCTACGAAACTAAAGATTTTAGCAACTTGTGGCCTGTTTTGGGGCCCACACAAGTTCCACCCCCCACGCCACGGTCCTTATCTGTCTGCATCCACCACTGTGGACTGGGTCTTGTTTCCTACCCGGTGCCTAGAAAAGTGTGGGCATAAGGTAAACACACAACATACATTTCTGGAATGGAGGAGTGTAGCCTAGATGCAATGGTGTAACCCAGTCTGCCCACAAAGTCTCCAGGTTATACTGCAGAATTTTTTTATTTTTTTATTTTTTTTAGATTTGATTTTATTAATGTTAAATAGAGGTGGTGATACTGGGCATCCTTGTCTTGCTCCTGATTTTAGAGGGAAAAATTTTAGGATTTCACCATTGTAAGTTATGTTTGCTGTGGGTTTTTCATATATACCCTTTATCATGTTCAGAAAATTTCCTTCTATTCTGATCAAGAAAGGGTGCTGTATTTTGTCAAATGCTTTTCCTGCATCTATAGATATGAACATATGATTTTTTTTCTTTTTTCTGTTTATGTGGTATATTACATTAATTGATTTTCTTATATTGAACCATCCTTGCATAATAGCAATGAATCCCACTTGGTCATGGTGTATAATTCATTTAATGTGTTGTTGAATACAATTAGCAAATATTTTGTTGAGGATTTTCACATGTAGCTTCATTAGAGAGATTGGTCTGTAATTTTCCTTTCTTGTGGTGTCTCCTGTTTGGCTTTGGTATTAGGGTAATCTTGGCATCTACAATGAGTTAGGCAGTGTTCCTTCCATTTTGATTTTTTGGATGAGTTTAAGCAAGATTGGTGTTAGTTCTTTCCAGAATGTTTGGTAGAATTCACCTGTGAAGCCATCTGTCCCAAGGCTCTTCTTAGTTGGGAGGTTCTTAATGACAGATTCTCTCTCTTTACTTGTGATGGGTTTGTTAAGATCATCAATTCTTTTGGCAGTGTAGGCTGCTTATGTTTTTCTAGGAATTTAACCATTTCCTGTAAATTGCCCTTATTGTTGGAATATAGTTTTTCAAAGCGTCCTCTTATGATAGTCTTTATTTCTGTGAGGTCAGTGGTGATATCCACTTTCTCATTTCTTATTTTGTATATTTGCATCTTTTCTCTTTTTTTCTTTGTTAGTCTAGCTAAGGGTTTGTCAAATTTATTGATCTTCTCAAAGAACCAGCTCTTTGTTTTAATTTTTCTAGCACTTTCTTATTTTCTATTTCATTTAGTTCTGCTCTGATCTTATTTATTTATTTCTTCTTCCTTTTGGGTTAGTTTGTTCTTTTTTTCCTAATTCCTAATTAGGTCTTCAATTTAACTCTTCTTTTTTGATGTATCACTTTATAGCTATGAATTTCCCTGTCCATCCCATAAGCTTTTGCTGCATCCCATAAGTTTTGATATGTTGTTTTGTCATTTTCATGTTTTTCAAGGTAGTTCCTGATTTCTTTTGAGATGTCCTCCTTGATCCTCTGTTTACCTAAGAGCGTGTTGTTTTAACTTCCATATCTTGGTGCCAAATCTGAGTCTCTGCCCCTTGGAGAATACCAGCTTCACTCCACTGTTGTTAGAGAAATTATTTTGTATGATTTCCATCTTTTTTAATTCATTGCATCATCCTCTGTGGCCTCGCATGTGGTCTCTCTTGGAGAAAGATCCATGCGTGCTTGAGAATAATGTATATCTTGCTGTATTTGGGTATAATGTTCTGTATGTGCCTATTAGGTCCAGCTCCTCTAATATATCATTCTAATTCTTTGTTTCTTTATTGATTCTCTGTTGAGATGTTCTGTCCATGGTGATAGTGGTGTATTAAAGTCCCCCACTATAATTGTAGAGGCATGTATTCCTTCACTTATGTTTTCCAGTGTTTGCCTCACGTGTTTGGAGGCACCCTGGTTAGGAGCATAAATGCTTATGGTTCTTCTTTCTTCTTGAAAGATTATCCCTTTCACTAATATGTAGTGTCTGTCTTTGACTCTCACAATAGTTTTGCATTTAAAGCCTATTTTAAATGTCTGATATTAATATAGCTACTCCTGACCTTTTTTGGTTGTTTGCCTCTAAGATTTTTTCCCAACCGTTTGCTTTTAATCTCCTTTAATCTCTTGGTCTAAGATGTGTTTCTTGTAGACAGCACATAGATGCATCATATTTCCTTATCCATTCTTCCAATCTGTGTCTCTTGACGGGTGAGTTTAATTCATTGACATTCAGTGTTATTAGTCTCAAGGAATTACTTACATTAGCCATATTTTCTTTGGATTTGTGTTTGTCATATGTTGTTGTTTTTTTCTCTTTTTGTCTTTTTAGTTGTTCTTACACTCTCCTCTAAATCTGTCTCTCTTGTTTTATTCATTCCTCTAGCAAAACTCCCTTTAGTATTTCTTGTAGGGCAGGTTTCTTGTTGGCATATGCTCTTAGTTTCTGTTTATCTGTGACTATTTTTGAACTCTCCATCTTTTTTGTATGCCAGCTTTGCTGGATAGAGTATTCTAAGTTGCAAATTTTTTTCTTTTACAGTCTTGACTATATCATACCACTGCCTCCTTGCCTCCATGGTTACAGATGAGAAATCAGCACTTAATATTATGGAGCCTCCCTTTTATGTGATGGTTCTCTTTTCTCTTGCTGCCTTCAGTATTTTTTTTGTCTTTTGTCTCAGTGAGCATTGGATAATTTGACAAGTATATGTCTTGGGTTTGACCTGTTGGGATTTATGCTGGTGGGGTGTGTTGTGCTTCCTGGACATGTGCATCCATCTCCCTCAATAGGTTTGGGAAGTTTTAGCCATTATATCCTCCAACACCTCTTCTGTCCCCTTTCTCTTCTCTTCTCCTTTTGGGATGCCTATGATATATATGTTTGTGCATGTTTTGTTGTCATTCAGATCCCTAAGTCCCTGCTGTTTTTGTTTTTTTTTTAACTTTTTATTGTTCCATTCTTCTATGTTCAATTTTAGATGTACTGTCTACCACATCACTAATTCTTTCCTCTGTCTCTTCAAATCTGCTAATATATGCTAAGAGTGTGTTTTTGATTTATTGGATTGTGCTGGCCATCATCATCATACCTGTTATCTTTTTGTGTATGCTTACAGTTTCTTCTGAATGCTCTCCAAGTGTTTTCTTAATATCCTTAATATCTTCCCTTCACTTCATTAAATTGGTCCATGATATATGTTTTGAGAACTTTGATTAGTTATCCAATGTTCTGCTCCTTTTCCTGGTTTTTAGTTTGTTCATTCGATTTGGCCATGTTTTCCTGATTATTGGTATTGTTTGTAAGTTTTTGTTGCTCTCTGGTCATCATTTTATCTTGTTGGGTTTATTTAGTTGATTGGCTTCTCTGTCTAGTATCAGGGTTTATTTAAGTGTTGTTTTCCTGTGTGTATTAAGTCTTCTCTTTGACACTTTGTTCTTCTTATTCTATTTCCTTGTCATTGTCTAAGTTCCCTTGAAGGAAAATATTAGGGTCAGGGATAGCAAAAGAGGTAAGAAAAGAATAATGGTAGTATTGATAGTATATGTTATCAGATGAACCATGTGATATGGATATTAAACTCATGTAAACTGTGTAGAGTTATAACAGTAAAAAAGTGAGGTACCTACAATGTGATGTTAAACTGAATATGGGGAAGAATGTAGTATGAATTAAAAGACCAGAGTGGACAGGAGAGAAGGAAAGAGAAAGAAAGGACAATAACATAAAGAGTAAATAAAAGTTAGAAAATATAATAGAGGTGTTAGAAATAAGTCAGAAAAATTGGGGGCTAAGAGTCAGAAAAAAAGAGCTGTAATGTAAGAGGAACAACAGATAAAGGAAGATAGAAAGATGTAAAGGAAAGGGGATAGCATTGGTAGTCAAAATCAGTACACATAGAAAAGAGGAAATTGAGCATGAGGAAACACAGCAAATAAGAAACAATGCTGGCAGTACCTAACAGAAAAAAAGAAGGTAAAGATGGGGGGAAAAAGGAAAAAGAGAAAAAAAAAAAAAACAAGAAAGAAAAAAAGAAATAAATCGGGGTCCCTGGGGTATAAAGAGGAAGAAAAGACATGATAACAAACCACCAAAAAAGACCAGATAAAGCCTCAAGCAAAGAATCCTCTTTGCTATTGAATAAACTGCTTAGGAGTCTATCCTTCTCCTTTTCTCACTTCCTCACTCCTCTTTCTCCCAGGGCAGCAGGAAGGCTGTGTGAGAACTTCCCTTGGAGATTCAAATGGGACACTGGTGAACCAACTCACCACAGAAAATAATGACTCTTAGTCTCTTTGAGAGAGAGGATCCATACTTTGCCAGGAACCCTAAATATGCTATTGGAAACCTACAAAGTAGGTCCTACTGTCCCCACCCTTAGATGCGCTATGGAGGACTAGCCAATTTTCTGACTCCACCTTCTCCCAGACCAAGTTTCTCTATCCCAGGGCATTTAGGTAAACCAGACTCTCTCAGCAGATTCACCTCTCCTCTCTTCCTAGCCTCTCCCCAAGCCAGCTGGTATGCTCCTCCAAGCTTGAAAAAAAAAAGGGGGGGGACCAGTCAATTGAACCTGAGTTTAGGTCCCTCTGCACGCCTCACTAGAACCCTCCCACTCTCAGAGTTTTTCTGAGACCAGAAGGCTAAGAGAATGCCAGAGTTCATGGAGCTCTGGGTTCAGGGAATGCAGGCTTGGGAGAATGTGGGCTCAGGGATCATGGGTTTGGGGAATGCAACTTTCTGGGAACGTGGGTTTGGGGATCACGTGTTGGGGGGACATGAGGCTTGGGAACACCACCGTGTGACTGAAGGTGTTCAGGGAATGCTGTGGCTATCAGCCATAAGGGAAGGGCTTAGCCTTCCACAGCTTCAGGCTCCAGTGTCAGAAATGCATGGTTTTACCATGAGCAAGCACTCCTTTTGCTGCACCCTCCCCAGATCCATATCCAGATACCTCCTCCTTTGTATGTTCCTAAAACTGCTCACTTGGGCAGGATTTTGTCCCCACTCAGCTGTGTTTTTGCCGGAGAGATGACGAGGGTGCACTCACTCAGACACCATCTTGCCCTGCCTCTTCTATTTTCTTTTTGATATCTGCACATTTGACCAACATACTACATTTTGCCTAGTGATCAATACAGGAAGATTGAAGGAAAGGAATTCTTAGTTGCCCGATCTTTCCCTTTATTTCTGTTGCAATTTTCACTGTAAGTGGTTGAATAATACAGGGCAACACAAGTAAGAAAGGGTATGATAGGGATCCTTGGTTGTTCTGTGTTATTTGGAAGGTAAATCTTCCTTTATCTTGGAAGTGAGCTCTAGTTTGAGAGGAAAGTGTGACCTCAGAGCTGTTAGCATCCTCTTTACTTATCGAAGTAACACACTTACCTTTGTACTCACATTGCGTCTTACTGAACTTGCACTCATCATAGGTTCATTGTAATTTTGTGCTGATATGGGACATTGTGAAGACTACATGTTAATGGCAAGGAATGGTAGATATGCATATTGTTTATATCTCCTCTGCTCCAATGCCCTGTTGGACTTAAATTACAAAACACAAGTTCAAATATAAGATGATTATGACTTTCAAGATGATAAGAGCAGAGCAATAAACCAAGAAGAGTCCTTTTGAGCATGGGTCCTTGTGCATCTACACAGGTCATGGGCCCAGGAAGCTGTCTTTGGCTCTGACTTCTGACAATCCAAATAAAATACAATTAAGGCTGCCATCAACATCATTTTTGAAGAACCTTTGAATCACAGAAGGATTACAACTGTGGCAGGGGAGGATCATTGGTGTGGGATGTCAGTGATAAGGAATACATGGGTGGACGTTCACCTTGACATATGTATGAGGTATATAAATGTGTCCAAGTGTTCATGGAGCATAGTTACAGTGAGTGGAGACCCACACAATAACCAAGAGAATATTGAATTCCCATTTTGGAAAGCTCTGCCATGTTCTCTAATAGAGCAGCAATAATCCCCCAAGTACAGGGGCAATAACTGGCAAAGGAGGATGGCCCATTAATGGGCCCTTGTTATTGATGACTATGCTTGTGAGCCTTTGTTCTTGAAATTGAAGCTTAGCCTAGTGATGTGGGGTACCTAAGAGTTGCCTCCTGAGAGCCTCCATGTTGCTCAAATGTGGCCTCTCTCTAAGCCAAACTCAGCATATAAATGCAGTACCTTCCCCCAGCATGAGACATGGCTACTGGGGATGAGCCTCTCTGGCACTGAGGGTTTAGTACCAAACACAAACTAGCAATGCAACTGGAAAAGGACCTTAAATAAAAGGGAGAAAAGGTAAAGACAAATGAGTTTATATGGCAAAGAGTCTTCAAAGTGAGTTGGGAGGTCAGCCCAGAGTTAATGCTTATGCAGGATCTCATAGACAGCTAAAGTGGATACTACTCCAAACAGTGGGGCTCCTGAGGGCTTGGAGTCACCCAGGTCCTATGATTAGGGCAGATAACTCCAGAGTTTGGTGTCTTGCCAGTGGCTATACTTTGGAGTTTGTGCTCCTGAGAGTGATAGAGTTGGACTCAGTTATGGCTTCCCTACACATGGCTCATCTGTCTCTTCTATTTAAACCTATACTTGGTGCTTTAGTTTGTAGGTATATGTCCAAGAGATTGGAATCTTTGGGCTGCCTGTGTGCCAGCTGGGCCCTGAACCTCAGCAGATCTGCAACACCTACTCTCCAGGTCAATGGACTCACCCAGGACAACTAAAAAGGAGGTGAGTATTGACAACTCCCTTACCAAGAAAACAAGAGTGCCTACAACTGCCAGTAAGAGAGTCCCATCCATCAACTATATGGGATCAAAGCCCTCTTTCTGTTATAGGTGGAATGAATATCACCATCCCAGAATCCTCAGGATTGGGGAATGAACTATGGACTAGAGTGGAATTACCGGCATTCTACTAGACTTATTGTGATTCTACCAATGGACAAACTTACAATATTGATGTGGGGGCAGTGGCCACTGGAGGCTCTGGGGGCAGGGAGAGGAAAAAATAGAAGTAATATGGGGGCCTTTTTGGGACTTGGGAATTGTCCTGCATGACATTGCATTGACAGATATAGACCACTTTATATCTTCCATAATATGCAAAATTGTGTCAGAGAGACTGTAAACTACTGCCAAGACCAGCTCAGCAATAGGTCTGCACAAAGGGAAGAAATGAAAGGACAGAAAGAAAGACACAGGAGAGGAAACAAAGGTGGGACCAGGGGACTTCACAGCTTTTGAAACTGAGAGCTTCAACCCTAGTTTCTACATTGTATTTATTTGGAAGCTAACGAGGAGCTGTTTGCTACAGGAAGCATCTTGCAACATCTTCTACAATAGAAGGAAGCAACTTGCAACATTTTCTACAATAGCAGGAAGCAACTTGCGACATTTTCTACAATAACCGGAAGCAACTTGCAACATCTCCTGCAATAACAGGAAGCATCTTGCAACATCTTCTATAATAACAGGAAGCAACTTGCAACATCTCCTGCAATAACAGGAAGCATCTTGCAACATCTTCTATAATAACAGGAAGCAACTTGCAATATCTCCTGCAATAACAGGAAGCAACAAATAGGTAAGCCAGTTTCCCACAACAAACTACAATGTGGACTATGGTCCATGCTCAGTGACAGTGTCCCAGGGTGTGTTTATCAATTGCAATGAATATGCCACACTAAAGAAGGATGTTGTTTAGGTGGGAGGGTGTGGGAAGTGTGGGGAGTGGGGCATGTGGGAATCCCTCTATTTTTTGTGTAACCTTTATGTAATCTAAGTATCTTTAAAAAAAATAAAAAAATATATTTTAAAAAATGCTGCCATTGATGATGCCATGGGATAGTAAGAAAAGCCTCATATCATAGAAGTTTAAGATACATTGCAAAATATACTTTTTTCATTTTGTAAATTTAATAAATTTGTGTAGGGTATTTATCCATACACAGTTGGGAAAGGCTCCAAATAGGAAGCTTCTAAATTTGTCTGAGGTAAGTTACTATGGCATGCCAATTTGAATTCTCAGTGAAGACTTCTCTTAGACAAGAGCTTATGTTTCATGTTCTCTTTCCAAATCCTTTCCTCTGACCTCTTTAGGTTACTGTCATGCCATACCCAGTGTTCAGACATTTTAAGGAGGAACTCAGTGTCTTGAGAAACATTGTATTTGGATGTCAGCCATGATGTTGTATATTTAATTTCATTTCTTCTACTTCCTGACAAGGAGTTTCTTTCCATGAGAAATTGGTCAGATTTGTGTAGGTTATAGTTCTCTATTCCTGCTTCATAAATAGTTCAGTTGTTCCTCTCACCTCTTTCTCATCCAGGGAAGTCCCCCTTATTGTTTAATATTGGATGAAAAGGAACCTCTTGCTGACTGTCCAGGATTAACTGGTCTCTCCTTCTGTGCTCTTCTCTTCTCCCCTCTCTGTGGGGCTTTCTAAGACTGTTATCTCCTTGAGGATTTCAGATTTCCCCAGGGCAGGAATAGGGTCTTTTTACTATCTGTGTCCCTTATGCTTATCACAGTGTCAAGCACAGGGTAAACTCTTAAAAAAGAGAACACATAACAGCTCTTTATTCTTTGGATGTTTTCTTCTCACATTTAGTCGCAACATCTTTCTAAGTTGAGATGGCATGTGTGTTTAGCTTTTGAAAATGAAATGGACCCACGCTGGGGGGAATGCACTGCATCTACATGCTGAGTTTGGCTTCGAGATTGGCCACATTTGAGTATGACACCCGGGGATGAGCCTCCCTGGCACCGAGGGATCACTACCAAATACCAGCTGAAGATGGAACTAGAAAATGACCTTGAATTAAAGGTTCAATGTGGATCAGCAGAATATCCCTGTCTACATATAATAACATGACTTTAAAATGCTGTTTGACCTAATGTAAGGGAGAAATGGAAAGCAGAAATGAGTTTACATGGCTACGAGTCTCTAAAAAAAGAGTCTGGAGGCTGTCAGAAGGATTGCCCCTGTGCACAGCTGAGCAGAGTCTGGGAGACAGATGGAGTGGATGCAATCCCCAGGTGTTGGTTCCTTTGAAGGCTAAAGAGACCCACGGGTTCTATGGTCATGGCAGACGGGGTTCACTGCCATGTCAGATGGCCCTTCTTTGGAGCTGGTGTTTCTGCGTGATGGAACTGGACTCAGATAGGACCTCTTTTCATAAGACTTTCATCCTACTTTACTGGAATTTTCGTTGGTGTTGGGGTTTAAGATATATTTAGGGGATTTGAATCTCTGGACTGACAATAGGATAGCCAGGCCCTGAGCGTCAACAGACTCCAGCTCCTACAATCTGATTTATTGGACTCACCTCACTCAGCTAAGATGGAGTTGAAGAAGGACAACCACCACACCATGGAGCCTAGGGTGCCTACAACAGAAAGCAGGAGGATTGCATCCAGTACCCATGTGGAATCTGAGCCTCCTCCTGACATAGAGGTGCAACAGACACAACCAATCCAAGGCCCACAGAGAAAAGGTGGCATTGGAATGGGAAAAGTGGACATGGTGGCTGATGGATATGGGGAATGGCAGGAAGAGATGAGATGTGGAGGCGCCTTTGGGACTTGGAGTTGCCCTGGATGGTGCTTCAGGGGCAATCACCGGACATTGTAAATCCTCCCAGGGCCCACTGGATGGAATGTGGGAGAGTATGGGCCATGATGTGGACCATTGACCATGAGGTGCACAGATGCCCAGAGATGTACTTACCAAATGCAATGGATGTGTCATGATGAAGGGAGTGTTGCTGGGGGGGTAGTGGTGGGGTGGGGGTGGGGGGGTTGAATGGGACCTCATATAATTTTTTTTTAATGTAATATTTTTACAAAATCAATTAAAAAAAATAAAATAAAATAATTTAAAAAAAGAAAGAAAATGAAATGGAAAGCATTATCCCATATGGTTATGATAGGATTTTATTACCAGTAACTAGGAGTTGTCTGAATAGACAGTTATTGCCAGAGAGGATAACATAAAGTTGTTTCTTCAAAAACAGGACATTTTAAAGGCCCTTTGCTAACCACTCTGTATAGTCAGTTCAGTTAATTGGTTGGTTGAGTTAAAATGTTTAAAGACATGTTTGACCTTTTACAAATTTTATTTTAAAAATTATCATCATTATATTATTTTATTTTAATGGTACACATAGAATTTGATAAAATACATTTAAAGAACCTGTCTGGTGAGAATTACCATGGGGATCTTTATCCTTAATAGCCTCCACCTGGACTCTAGGTGGCCATTTGCCTGTCATTGAAATGGATTTAGAATTGTCCCTTGGAGAAGTTAAGGCACTGTCTCCTTGGATTCTACTGGCCATCTCCACATGAAGGCAATGACTTTATGTTCATGAATATTTTAGTTCATCCCACAAACAATACCTGAACTCAACTCATGATCAAGGGGTATGAACTGCCATTAGTGTGCAACATGGTATTGCAATTTGCATAGTTGTCAAAGCAAAACCCCAAATGCTTTCCTGAACAATACTTATCAAAATCAAGGAATAGTAATTATACAATTTGGTCTGAAGCAAGGCAGCTTTGCATATCATATTAATCCTTCAATAAATAATAGAGTTATCCCTCTCATCATTATCACCTCATTCTTCCTCTTTATTGTTAAATTGTTAAATATGATAAATGTAGTCCAATTCTCTAGTTTTTCTGGAAATTCTAAAAATCCTCCTTAGACCAGACAGACTATTGGGTTACTGGCCACATATACCACATTATTGTGGTCTTTTGTAGAGCCAAATTTATGAACTTGGTAAGTGTAGAGCCAAATTTATGGACTTGGCAAGCAGTATAATTTGGAGATCGGGAGCTTGGGATTGGGGACAGAAACTCCTGATTTGAATCCCACTCTAGTCTAAGCTCTTCCTCTTGCAAGCTGTGTGACCATTGGCACTTCTCCTGAAGACTCTAAAGCTCATCTATAAAAATAGTATAAGATGACTCCTGACAGGGTATCAGAGACCATTAAATGAATAATTCATATATAGCACTTAGCACAGTACCTGATCCAAAGTAATTGCCCAATATATATTTAAAAGCTATTTTAACCTATTTTTTTTCTGCACCTTGGTGTATTGTCATTGACCTGCCTGGTTAACACTGTATTGCAGAGCTCCCCTAGTCAAAGTAGAGATGTTGTCAAGACTGTTCATTCATTCATTCATTTAATTCAAGTATTTGTGAATGGTCTGTTTTGTTCCAGGCATAATTCCTCTTGCTGGCAATAAAGCAGTGAATAAAACCAGGAAATTATCTCAGCCCTGAAGGAGTTTCTATTCTAGGTGGAGGTGGGATATACATAATGTATAAGTAGATTATTTAATATTTGAGAAGCGAGAGTGCTATGGAAATAAAGTGTGAGCAAGGGAGTGAGTATGGGGAGTGTTGGAGGAGGAGAATGTATTTTTAAAGATTGTCATGGAGGGCATCACCAAGAAGGGTTCCTTTAGCAATACTTGAAGGAAGAATAAGTGAGGCATGCAGATATCTGGGGAAGAGCATCCCATCAAAAATTTTGATGTGGGAGTAAGTTCCTGGTGTGTTCAAGGAATAGCCAGGGCACTAGTGGGGGGAGAACAATTGGGTGACTAGTTGGTGATGAGATGGGCGGTGGGGGAAGGTGAAGTGGGGGGAGCACCACCTTACTCTGAGTCATTCCAGCTTACTGTTGCTGAGTGAGGGTAGAGTTTCAACTCCCTGATGCACCCTGCTGACACCACCCTACAAAAGCAAAGCACCAGTTCATACCACCTCACTCTGGCTTGTTCCTACAACTAGAGTTGATGTAGAGCTGCCTGTTTAGCCACACCGACACCTGGGCAGTTTTGCCTTGGGTGGGTGGGTGGGTGGGTATTATCAAAAAAGTTTTTTGTTCCTTTTACTTGTCTTTGGCTAGAGGGGAAGCTTCCTTTTCTGCAGCAGTTGGTTATGGGCTGTGGGCTTCTCTAGTGCCCTCTTGTTGCCAGATTTATTTTAGGTTCTTGGGTAAGATATGAGAAAATATTTTCAGGAGCAAGCTAGTTAGGCCAGTAATTTATTAAGGGATGGTGAGAAGAGAAATGGAGAAAATAACAGATCATGGCTCCCAGGTAGATAGGAAGGGGCTGAAGAATGATAAAGAGGGCTGATTTACAGACTGCAGTTCTCCATTATAGATTATAAATCCCCAGGTTTACTTGCATATTGATCCAGGCAGGGGCAAAGAAGGCCAGAATCAGGAGTTTTTGCACTTCTGTCCCTTTGCTAATGACACAGAAGGAGTCCAAGCTGTTGGCCATTTTGACTGATCACCCTACACACCAATCCCCCAGGAGGGCTCAATTATAAGGCTACTAGAGAATATCTGGGTCTTCCCCTGTCTTCTGGAGGAAATCTTGTTCCAAATGGGAGAATCTCCTATGTTCTTCCATCAGCTGTGTTGGGTACCAAAGAGCACATGTTTAATGGCATCAGTTTTTCTGCCAGGTTCCAGATCCATGTATTGATTCTCTGTCTAGCCTGCTGCAATCTTTGAGACAGATGGGAGGCATAAGGAACTCATCATCACATTTTCCCTAAAGTCCTTAGCCAACTCACTTTATTCTTTCCACCTTTCAGAGTGTTCCTGTTTAGTGTATCATGCCCACATTTTTTTGTTTCTTTGTTTTAAGTGAAAGGACTAGCAAGAAGTGTGACTTCTCTATTCTGACTAAGCCAGAATTCTGATAGTTGGATTTATCAGGCAAACAGTGTCACTTTTGAGACTGAATGAGTGTGATATCTGGCAGCCTGAGCAACAGGCACAGAGTAGAAAACATGATCACTACATCTATTGTCCTTGTTACAGGCTAATCTCAAATAGGAATCACTTTGTCACTTTCACTCAAGTTGCAACTGTGTATTCAGTGCCCAACATTACCAGATGGTCTCAAGGGTCTTGATTTCTTGTCTTGGTGACAGCCTGTGGGATTTCACTCAGGACTTGTCCTTCCCTCTAGTTTTAGAAAGGTCAGGAGTGATAACCCTGGGTGACGGCAGGGAGGCTGCCCCCAGTCTAAACTTTTTCTCATTACTTTTGAAGATATTTAGTTGACCTCCCAGGAATATCAATATCTCCTGATAGAAGTTTGTGTACCAGTGTTTCCAAATTCTATACCCTTGGAGGTTACTTTTTGAGGTAGAGATACTTCTGACTATAGGTGTCTTGTTTTTCCAGGACTCAGAAATACCTCTTAAGTTTTTTGTTGTTTACTGCAGAACATTGCTCCTTTTGTCAAATAGTCTCCAAGTCAGATGTTCTAGGGGCTGCTCTAGGATGAATCCTCCCTAATTCTATACAGAGCTACTGACTGGACCCTTTAAATCTGCTGGGTCCTGATTAGAGGTCAAAAATATTATGTATGTTATTTCTCAAGAGTCCATTTTATACCTAGTTTGATCTCAAAAGAAGCAGCATAATGTAGTTGTTAGATCCATGGACACTGAAGTCAGAAACACTGGGTTTTAATCCAAGCTCTGCCTTTTACATCTGTCTGTTTCACTATTTTTCATGTGAGAAGAAATACATTACCTACCTGACTGAGCTGTGGAGAAAACTTATACACTTGTTTACATAATACTAAGAATAGAGACTAGTATGAAGCAACCGATGCTTCTGAGTTAGATTTTATTATTATTTATTCATTTGAACGAAAAGGCATATTACATGAGTTTATTCAATTATCAGATTCAGAAATATTAGGAGTATTTTTTGGTTTGGAAAAAAGAAAGCAATGGTATATGAAAACATGAAAATTTCAAAGAGACTGAGAGAAGCTGCTTAGCACATGGTTTCAAAGAAAACCTTGTCAGACTGAACATTGAGTGAAGGAGCCAGGCAAGGAAAGAGAGAAGCCCACCCCTGTCCTTCCAGGCACAACCTCTCCGCCATCACTGGTCAACTATGCAATACTCTTCTTCTAGAGAAGAGCAGCCTTAGCCAGGCCTTCATTCAGAAGGGCAGAGAAAGCCAAAGTGCACCAGAGTCAGGATCCTCCAAGATTTCTGCATCAGCCACATAGACCAGGTCCAGCCCCAACTGCACCAGCAACTCCCTAGTACTGGTGCAGCAGAGCCAAACCTCAGGGCTGGGCCTGAAGGAGGGGCACTGGGAGCGCCCCAACCCAGCACAGCCTCCCAGCTTGGCCCTGTGGCCTCAACATGTGCATATGTATGTAGGCTGCAGTGGGGATGGAGACCCTGATGGAACCAATTTCTTCCAAGATTTTTCCAGTGGAATCCCCATCCATGTATAGCAGTACCAAGTGACCAGCAAGCAGCAGAATTTTCCCTGTGCAGTGAGGCCAGCCTCTACTTTTGGCAACATCCAGGGCCAGCAAGGGGCTGTGAAGCATTTCATTAAAATCTGCAGTAATGCCTCCTTGTGTTTGTCCTCAGGAAGCAAGACAAATGACAGAGAAAGTAACAAGGAATAATGTTTAGGATGTCCATGAGGCCTAACTGCACTCATGGAACACGAAATAAAGGATGAAAATCATGAGCTCCCTTGTGCCCCAAGAGATGATACAGAAGATTTGTGAGATTCTCAATATACTTGGCTGTGAGTGGGATCTGACCAAGTGTAACAGGCTGCTGTGCATATGGCATGCTGATGGTCTCCACATGGTGCAAGTAAAAAGGATATCTAGGACCTCCAGGGCCTTTGAATCTATTGCTTCCAAACTCAGAAAGGAGTTTCAGCTTTAGAGGGCTTTAAGGAACTGACTGGGAGACTAGAGAATAGGCTCTTAGGCCCTCACTGCCAGGTGGCTACTCTGCACCCCACTGGGTGGAACTTGAGAGAGTGAACTGGTATGTTTCCTCTGGGTCCCTGCTCACTTGTCCTGCACTTCTCCAAGCCTGGTAGTGAAGGTCAGTGACCATAAATGTTGACTCCATCCCTCACACCTCATGGAAGCCTGTTAAAGAAGCTTCTTTGTGATTTTGTTGATAATGGTTTTGTAGGATATATAGGTGCTGGGATCCTCCTCAGTGGGAACCCCCTGGGAACCTGCTATGGCATCTGCATATCTCTACCCTTCCCTGAACAGTATCCTCCAGCGTGGCATGACACATGACATGTCACAGCAGCATGTATAGGTTGTTCAGGTCCCACCCATGGTTACTGGCATTCAGCACCTGCTGATCTCCCATATCATCTCTTTTGGGCTCCAGGGAGCTCATGATCTTCATCCTCCATCAAAAGTTTTGTGAGTGTACCTTAGCTTCCTGAGGACTAAGTGTCTCCCTTATGGAATTGCTTTGAGTTTCATTGAGGTTCCTTCTGGCAAACATGACATACATATATCTGCTTATGACCTTGAAGTAATTCCCATTGGCCCCATGTTGGTCCCAGCTGTTGCTAAAGCAAGAAGCTGGGGTCCCACTGTAGGAAAAGTGTTCCTGGTCACACACCTGTGGGAGCTGCCTTACATGGATAAAGCTCTCTTTGAGTTCAGGCTGGGAAAAAAATTTTTTTTTTGTTCCATCCCTGCTGCTATGAGTAGAGGGGAAGCCAAAGGTCCTTGCTGAAGGAATTGCTAGTCCACAGTCTCTCCCATTGAGTCTCTGTGGGGCTCAGTCCAGACAGCCTGATGGACTGGTATGAGTTGTGTTGTAAGCTGTCTTTAATTCCTGGTGCTGGCGGTGGACTTGGCCCAGTGGTTAGGGCATCCATTTACCACATGGGAGGTCCGCAGTTCAAACCCCGGGCCTCCTTGACCCGTGTGCAGCTGACCCATGCGCAGTGCTGATGCGTGCAAGGAGTGCCTTGCCATGCAGGGGTGTCCCCTGCATAGGGGAGCCCCACACACAAGGAGTGCGCCCTGTAAGGAGAGCGCCCTGTAAGGAGAGCCGCCCAGCATGAAAGAAAGTACAGCCTGCCCAGGAATGGTGCCTCACACACGGAGAGCTGACAGAGCAAGAAGACACAATAGAAAGAAATGAATTCCCATGCCGCTGACAACAGAAGTGGACAAAGGAGAAGACACAACAAATGGACACAGAACAGACAACGGGGGCGGGGGAGGAATAAATAAATAAATATATCTTTAAAAAAATATTTCCTGGTGCTGGTGAATGGGTTTGCTGCCACAAGGACTGGGTCAATGTGATAGTTTCCTGCCTGGAGGATAAGTGCCTTGTAATTCAGATTTCTCACAGTTTTCCAACCATCACTGGCAGCCCCCCTCCCTTTTCTTGGGTAGGAAATAATTCAACTCCTCTCTGTATCCTCAAAAATCAATTCCAGTTAGCAAAAAGGGAGATTGAGAGGGACACATCTCTTTAGACCCAAATCTCTTTGCTCTTGAGCTGGCTTCCAAGGCAAACAGTGGCATAGCTACACCCAGCCATGAAGGCCTCCTGGGACATAGAGGACCAAATTTGTGGGTCAAAAGCTGTGTCAGCCTTATGCTGGGTCCCTTTCTCTCCCCTTTCTGGGAAGGTAGATCCCCTGGGACCTTCTATGTCTGTAGTCATTCCATGTACTGAGAATTCAAAAGTGTCTTTAGTGTGTGTGTGGGGGCCAGCAGTAGCAGCTGCCTCTTTTAACTCAGTTTTGCCTTCATGATTCTTCTCTTTTGTGGTGTCCAGCCTTCCCCTGGTGTCCTAAAACCTAAAAGATTTTTTCCAAGCCATTTCTGCACATCCTTTAGCTATTTTTTTCTGGAAAAGAGGAGATCCCCATATCTTTCTAGTCTACCATCTTCCCAGAAGTCCTCCTATATTTCTTCTCTTGGAAAATGTCTATTGAAACTTGCTCATTTTTAAATTGCATTTGTCTTCTTATCAATGAATTATAAGATATCTATAGAAGATGGATATGACACCCTTATCTGATATGTGGTTTTCAAATATTTTCTTCCATTGAGTGTGCTGTCTTTTTTTTACCTTCTTGTCAAAGTCCTTTTAAGCACAAACATAATGAATTTTGAGGAGGTCCCATGTATCTATTTTTTCTTTCTTTGCTTGTGCTTTGGGTGTAAGGTCTAAGAAACCACCTCCTAAAACAAGACCTTGAAGATGTTTTCCTACATTTTTTTCTAGGAGTTTTATGATCCTGACTTTTACTGTTAGGTCTTTGTTCCCTTTTGAGTTTATTTTCATATAAGGTGTTTTTTGCTTTTTAAAAGACTTATTTATTTATTTATTTCTCTCCCCTCCCCCCCAGCCCAATTGTCTGTTCTCTGGTGTCTATTTGCTGCGTCTTCTTCTTTCTCCGCTTCTGTTGTTATCAGTGGCACGGGAATCTGTTTCTTTTTGTTGCATCATCTTGTGTCAGCTGTCTGTGTGAGCGGTGCCATTCTTAGGCAGGCTGCACTTTCTTTTGTGCTGGGCGGCTCTACTATTGGGGCACACTCCTTGTGCGTGAGGCTCCCCTACGCGGGGGACACCCCTGCGTGGCATGGCACTTGTTGCGCACATCAGCACTGCGCATGGGCCAGCTCCACATGGGCCAAGGAGGCCCGGGGTTTGAACCGCATACCTCCCATGTGGTAGACAGATGTCCTAACTACTGGACCAAGTTCACTTCCCCATATAAGGTGTTGTTGTAGAAGACGAGAGAGGTTCAATTATTTGCATATAGAAAGGTCAGGACTCAGGAATGATTTTGAGAAGGAAAAAAAGATTTATTGATGGCTGGCCAGACTCGGGAGCTTTCTGTTTCAAACCCGAGCCTGGAACAAGACTTTTGAGTTCCTTTTCTACAGAGAGGAAGGGCCAAATGGTTCTTTTGTTTGAGGCTCAATAGGCTTGAATTAGCATATATCTTCCACATCCTAGGTAAGCTTTTAGCATGGACTTCATACATTCTAGATAAGCTTTTAGCACATTTGGTTTGCATTTCCCTGATTTTTTAAAGTTCATAGAGTTTGCATCGATAAACTGGTTCTTGGGACTGGAGTCATTGTCATAGTTAGCTGCAGTTTTCACTGTCTCAAATGCATTGCACAGAAAACATATCACTCAGGTTATCTATGAATGTATGAACAGCCCCCCCACTCATAGCCTACATCAGTGTGAGATAGTGGGCCTCTCTCATTTTGTTGGATATGGATACCAGTTCTGCCACCATCCTTGGTTGATGAGACTGTTCTGTCCCAGATGGGTGGACTTGGTAGCCTTAAAATTAATTGACTATAGAGGTGAGAGTGTATTTCTGAACTGTCAATATGATTCCATTGTTCAACATGTCTTTTATTCTTTTACAAGTGGATGTTCTGTTTTCCCAGCACTATGTTAAAGAGACCTTCCTTCCTCAGTTAATGTACTTGGCATCCTTGTTAAAAAGCAACTGGCCATAGATATGTGACCAACATATCTGAATTTAATTTTATTTTATTGGTCTATATATCTATCTTTATGCCAATATTGTACTGTTTTCATTACTGTACCTTTGTAGTAAGTTTTGAAATTATGAAGTATACCTTCAACTTTGCTTTTCTTTTGTAATATAGATTTGATTATTGAGGTTTTGTTGCAATTCCATATGAAAGTAAGGGTCAGTTTGTTCATTTCTTCAAAAAGTCTGCAGGGATTTTCACAGGTATTGCATTGATTGCTTTGTTAGTATTGAAATTTTTAATATTAAAAATTCCTATCAATGAACACACAATATCTTGTTATTTATTGGGGTTCTCTTTAATTTCCTTCAGCAGCATTTTATCATTTTTAGTGTATAAATCCTTTACCTCCTCAGTTAAATTTATTCCTATCTATTTTTTTCTTCTATGAGCTATTGTGGAATTTTAAAAAATCCTTTATGATCTTTTCATTGCTGCAGTATAAAGTTACACCTGTTTTTTGTGTATTAATCTTGTAGCCTGAAACTATACTGAATTTGTTAACTACCTCTAAAAGTTTTCTTGTGGATTCTTTGGAATTTTCTATAGGAAGCTTCATGTCACTTATGTGTTGTTTGTTTCATCACTGTAGCCTTGCTCTTTATGAAAACCTGTGGACCTAAATGCAAATTAAAAAAAAAAAATCCCAAACAAGCATTTTTTTCCTTTATCCTTTCTTAAAGGTACATAAATCACACAAATTTTACATTAAAAAATATAAGAGGTTCCCATATACCCCACTCCCCACAACCCCCTCCCCACATCAGCAACACTTGCAATAGTGTGGTACATTCATTGCATTTGATGAGAAAATTTTGGAGCATTGCTACACAGCATGGATTATAGTTTATGTTGTAGTTTGCATTCTCTCCCAATCCATTCAGTGGTTTATGGCAGGATATGTGGCTGCAGGATTTGCTGAAGGCCAGGAGAGGGAAAAAGATGTAGACATTTTTGATTTTTGGGACTTGGAGTTGTCCTCAGTGAAATTGCAGGGACAGATACAGGACTTTATATATCCTGCCAAAGAAGCAATTTTTAGCCAATTAGATATTGCCTTGTTTGCATACCCTGCAAAACCGTGCTCAGTATCCTATGGCCATTGGTAAGATAAAATCCTGCATTTGTAAAGCCCCAAGCCACTATGACAGTTTGGAGATTTCTGGCCCAGAGGCTTCCCATTGTGCTGAGTATGTGACATTGCCTAGATCTCTTCCTCACGAGTTTGGGAATTTTCCTTTTATCTTTATTCCTCTCTTGGGGCTCCCTCCTGCCCCTAACTCTTGAATGGTTCCTCCTGCTGTGAGGCTCCAACCCACACACAAAGAACCCATCAAAAATGCACCGACAATTAGTTTGTGCTCTGCTGCCACCTAATGGCCAAATTTTTCTTTATCAACTCCAACTAAATTCTTGACTGAACTCATTAGATCAAGGTCCTGTGCCTTCCAGGACCTGATGCCTCTGCTGGTTTTGTTGTAGAAGTTGAGAGGTTCAATTATTTGTATATAGAAAGGCCAGGACTAAGGAATAATTTTTGTGAAGGAAAAAGTATTTATTTACTACCGGCCGGACTTGGAGCTTCTCATTCCAAAATTCAAGCCCCAAACAAGATTTTTGGGTTCCTTTTATATAGAGGAAGAGCCAAATCGTTCTTTGTTTCAGTGCTCAGTAGGCTTGAATTAGCATATATCTTCCACATCCTAGGTAAGCTTATAGTATGGACTTCATACATTCTAGATAAGCTTTTAGCACATTTGGTTTGCATTTCCCTGTATATTTAAAGTGTATAGTTTGCATTGCTAAACTGTTTCTCCAGGACTGAAGTCGTTGCCATGGTCACCAAGGGCAGGGTTGCAGCTTCTCACTGTCTCACACCCATAGGTCAGGACACATATAGCTTAGAAGAACAGCCTCCCACCCATAGCCCACATCAAGTTTTTGTTTTTTTAATTTAATTTAATTTTTAAAATTATCTTTTTAAAAAATTAATAGATCACACAAAAGATTACATTAAAAAACATGAGTTTCCCATATACCCCATTCCCTACCCAACCCCCATCATTTTTTAATTGTATTTTTTGAAGATACATAGATCACAAAAAATGTTACATTAAAAAATACAAGCGGTTCCCATATACCCCACACCCCCCTAAACCCCAATCCTCCCACATCAACAACCTCTTTCATCATTGTGGCACATTCATTGCATTTCATGAATTTTGGAGCACTGATGCACCACATGGATATAGTTTACATTGTAGTTTACGTTCTCCCTCAGTACATTAAGTGGGTTCAGCTGGTTCTTTGTGTGCATGTGAGATACTCACACCATCTGTTCCATAAATTTCACTTTTGTTGTAAATGTCAAAGTGAGTTTCTTTGGCTTATACCAAAATAGCAACACAGCCTATACACTGCAGAAGACTATCAATGTCTAAGGATTAAATTTCAGATGTTCTTTCATAGCTTTTAAGAAATTTTGCACAACAATTCAAGAGGTTGTTTGTGGGGTAATGTGTGTGTACCTTATATGATAATATGCATGCTTGGTTTGTAAGTTTACAATGTTTACTACGCACTTATTGTTTATCTATGTTCATGTATGAAATATATACTTCAATTAAAATTTTTAAATAAATTGAATTTGAGTAAAATATTCTGAAACCACCTGTGAATTGAGTACTGTTGACTTTTGGATAAAAGTTCTTCACACTTCCACGACAGGCACTAGGTGCTAAATGGAATCTTTCAGCAATGACAAATTTTACAAAGAGGAGTGTTCCCCAAGCTGTGTCCTCCACATGGAAGAGACTGATCCCTGAGTCCTTGCGACCTATTCCTCAAGAACCTGCATTTCTTTAGTGAAAATATGGAGAATTTACCAGATTGGGTGTGGAAAACCAGTGGCTTCCCATTCCCACCAACTCTCTCCATCACTTACCTCATCTAGCAAGGACCCACCAGAATAGGCAGAGCCAAAGAGTAGAGGGTACTCTTTGGTTCTTATTGAGCCAGAGCATGAAAAACACATTTCCAAAGCCCCATGCCAGTTTTCATTCATGACCCCCATGCCTTCCTTCTGGAACATGAGTGAAGGTGTCTGAGAAGAGGCTGGGAGACAGACCGAGAGCCATGAAGAGAAAGAAGAGAGATAAAGAAAAACCTTAAAGAGAGATAGATATAGAGATAGAGAGGTAAAGACTCAAGATATTTATATTGATCTAGAATTAAAACTTGGGACTCACAGAGAGGCACACACAATGAAGCCAACAGAGGGAAACAGAGAATCCCTGATTTCAAATACCTCAGTTATTCCACTTTGCTCTTTGAAGTAAATCCTGAGTCCTCACCATGACCTCTAGTCATCCTTGGACCTGCTGCTGACCTCTCTGATCACAGCTTAAGAATGTACTCTCATCTTCATTGACTTTCTCTTGATTCTCAGCCTGTGGGGAGCATTTCTTGACTTCAAAGTATTTGAAAATACCCTTTCCTCTGCTCAGAACACTCTCTCCTCCCTTACCTCTGAAATTCTCTCATGTCCTTCAGGTCTGAGCTTAAATGTCACCTTCTCAGTCAGGGTTGCGTGACTAAGCTCTATTCCTTTCCCTGAATTCCCACTGCTCTCCGGATGTACCCAAAATAGAATTTTGTTTTTCTTTTGTACTGGGCACTGGGCGTTGAATCCATGACCTTGAATATGGAAATCTGGCACTTAGTCACTGAGCCACACTTGCTTCTCTGAGTTGGTTTTCTTCATTTGTTTTGCTTGTTGTTTGGTTTTGATTTTTAGGAGGTACTGTCAGGTGAGATACAAGCACCTGTCAGGTGAGACACAAGCACTTACCTGCCTAAGCCACATCTACTCCTCTACCCTCAATATACTTTATCACCAAGCAGTTGAGGACTCATTGTCCATTGTCTGCCTACTGTATTAACATGAGTTCCATCAAGGAAGGTCTGGGTCTGTCTCATCATTTGTTCTATTCCTAGGACCTAGCCTTGGTCAGGTGCGTAGTAGGGTGTGCTGTTGAGTTTTATAGGTGAATGGAAGGGAGGCTTTCAGAGAGACCAACCTCTCCCCACTGCACAGTCTGTCCTTTCAGGTCTGCCGGCAGTGCAGACCTCTCTCCCTAGCTCTAGGCCTGTGGTATTTTAACTTTAGTATTTTATGAATGATTATTTTTACCAATGTTTGATTCATTTATACATACATTTTAAACATAATACTGATTATGTTAAAGAAATAGCTGATAGTAATGTGTAAATGCTATCAAAATTGATGTTTATTATATTATAGGTTTACTTTATTGTATGTGGAAGGCATGTAAACAGAATTTCATAAAATGTATTTTAATAGTTATCAAAGATGTTTTCTTCACTGCCTTTTGTTCACTTCATTTTTCCTTTGTATCATTATTAAGTTTTAAGTAACAATGCTCAGTACAAAATCATATCACAGTTTATAGAAATACTGTTTGTTTTGGGGCATAATCTCCTCGGACTGTAGACCTGTGAAACCCACAAAACAATTTATGTGCTTCCAGTATACAAAGGGACAGACATAGAATAAACATTTGCATTACCATAAGGAGAATTTGGGAGGGAAACTGGAGTCACTGGTCCCCAGCAGTGCTGAAAACCTGCAGGGCATGCTTCATTAGATTTCAGAGTCTGAGAGTCATTGTTAAGATGATGGTTTCTTCTCCTCAGGGCATTATGGGGGCCCACCCTTTCCATAGGCTTTCCCAACAGTCATTTTCTTGGCTCCACCCTCATCAAGCATCTGGGTGATGACTGGACTCTAGACCTCATCCTCTAAGAACATTTGGGTGATGGCCAGTCTTTCCCCAGTCTCTGGGTTGCATCTCAACCCACTTTGTACAGCAAGGTAAGGGCAATATTCTCCCTAATCTCTGGCATACAAGCCAAATCTTCTCAGAACAGTGAGGTGGCAACCTGCCCATCCCTAATCTATGGGGGAAAGACCCACCCCTCTCAGAGCAATGGGGTGTTGAACTCACTCTCCCCCACTTATAGGGAACAGGCCCATTCTTCTCAGAGCACTGGGGCATTGATCTCATGCTCCCCAATCCTTGGGGAATGTGCTCTACCCTCTCTGTAGCCTAGGGGGGCAAAAACTCTCCCTGAACAGTGGGCTGGAACATCCACTCTTGAAATTCTGGGCAAATTCACCCTCTCTGTGCACTTGGGTGAGGTTCATCCCTTGGCCCAAGGAGATGTCTTAATTCCAGACTTCAGCTTCCATGGTTTTCCTCTTGAAGCCATTTTTTTGTTCTATTTCTCCTTGTCCTTTTTAGTCCAGTTTGATGTGGTTTTACTCATACAGGTCTCAAAAAAATAAAAAAATAAGAGCTTTTTGGTTTAGCATGCAGGAAGCAGGGGTCTAAGCCTTTGGACAGTAAGACTTTCCATAAATCTTTTCTGGATAACTGCATTTTCAATACTGACTTACCTGTTCCAAATTTAGTTAACTCCTCAAATGGGGCACTATCATCAAGTGGCATGATATCCAGAGACTTGGAATTTCCAGAATCAGTTTCTGGTTTTTTGTGCCCAACAATTCAGTTCTCAGCTTATCTCTTTCCTCTAGTATTTTGCTGTAAGCTGCAAGGAGAAACTAAGCCACATTCTCCAAGTTTACTTTGGAAATCTCTTCCGCCAAATGTCCAGGTTTGCCATTTTCAAATTTTGCTTTCCATATAACATCAGGAGTCAGTCTTTCTAAGTTCTTCTGCAGCTTTAAAATGTGGGTCACCCTTCCTCCAGTTTCCAATAATAGTTTTGTCATTTCCTTTTAAGGCCTTATTAGAAATAACTTTAGGTGTCATATTCCTACCAACAGTTTCTTCAAAGCAATCTAGACCTTTTCTACCAAGTATCTCACACTTCCTCCAAAACATACCCTTCACCCATTTATAAAACCATTTCTGCACTTTTGATAATTGCATCAGACTGTACCCCACTCTCCTGGTACCAAATTCTGTATTAGTCAGCCAAAAGGGTGCTTATACAAAGTACCAGAAATTTGTTGGCTTTTATAAAGGGTATTTATTTTGGGGTAAAAGCTTACAGTTACAAGGCCCCAAGGATTCCAACTCTAGGCTGGCTTTGCACCAAATTCAGCTGCCATGAGTTGAAACAAGATGGTGGGTGATCTCTGCCTGGTCTCTCCTTTCTTCCTCTTAAGGTTCCATGGGTCCAATTTCTTCCAATTTTAGCTATATGCTGGCATAGGGCTCATCTCTCTTTCTGGGGCTTTAGTTGTTTGAATCTTCTTTCGGTCACATGGCAGAGACAAAATGATTAAGTTGTCTCCTCTTCTGTGGACTCCTCTCTTCTGTTTGTCTTCTTCAGTACTGCCTATTTATTTCAGCCCACCAAGGTGGTAGGGACTCAACCCTGAGTCATGCCCTACTGTTGTGGTTGAATCAAAACCCTAATCTTAACAATAATATAATCAAAGCCATCTCAGGTCAATCTAATACAATCAAAGAGGATCAAACCTAGAGGAACAGACCAATTTACAAACATAATCCTTTTTTTTGGAATTCATAAATATCAAACTGCTACAGTATGTTATATATTTTCTTTCACCATTTCAGTTATTTCACTCTTCTCTTCCCTTGTTACATGGCTTCAGAAAAGAAGTCCATCTCATTCTCAGCTGTGTTCATCCCTAGATAAGTGGATTTAGATGTTATATATGTTTGTTCTTTCCCTTTCCTCTGACTCCTTTCAATATTTATTCTTTGTAATTATCTTGCCTTAGGTTCTCTGAGCAGTCTGAATCTTTTGATAGTGTCTGGCATTAATTTTTTACAATACTCAGGCATTACTACATCATATATTTCCTCTGCTTGTCTCTTTCTACTCCTTCGATTATTTTTGCTACACCTACATCATATTGCTTCATTTGTTGTTCATGCACCTCAGAAGGACTTTAAAAGTCTTGTTCATTTGTCCTCTACTTAAAAAGCAGAAAATGGTCAGTGTTTGCCTTCTAGACCTTCTGATAACTGGAGTTTTCAGTAGTAAGCACATTATTTTTTTTTTATTTTTTTATTTTTTATTGACTTAGTAATAATATTACATTAAAAATATATATGTGAGGTCCCATTCAACCCCACCCCCCCACCCCCCCCTCTCCCCCCCCCCAACAACACTCGTTCCCATCATCATGACACATCCATTGGATTTGGTAAGTACATCTTTGGGCACCTCTGCACCTCATATACATTGGTTCACATCATGGCCCATACTCTCCTCTATTCCATCAAGTGGGCCCTGTGAGGATTTACAATGTCCGGTGATTACCTCTGAAGCACCATCCAGGGCAGCTCCATGTCCCGAAGACGCCTCCACCTCTCATCTCTTCCTGCCTTTCCCCATACCCTTTGTCCATTATGTCCACTTTTCCCAATCCAATGCCACCTCTTCTATGTGGACATTGGATTGGTTGTGTCCATTGCACCTCTATGTCAAGAGGAGGCTCAGATTCCACCTGGATGCTGGATGCAATCCTCCCATTTTCAGTTGTAATCACTCTAGGCTCCATGGTGTGGTGGTTGTCCTTCTTCAACTCCATCTTAGCTGAGTGTGGTAAGTCCAATAAATCAGATTGTAGGTGCTGGAGTCTGTTGAGGCTCAGGATCTGGCTATCACATTGTCAGTCCAGAGATTCAAATCCCCTAAATATATCTTAAACCCCAACATTAACTGCACCTCCAGCACATTAGCATGAAAGTCTTATGAAGGGAGATCCCATCTGAGTCCAGATTCATCACACATAAACACCATTTCCAAAGAGGGGCCATCTGCCCTGGTAGTTAACCCCATCGGCCATGACCATAACTCCCATGGGTCTCTTTAGCCCTCAAAGGAACCAATATCTGGGGGTTGTATCTGCTTTATCTGTCTCTCTGACTCTGCTCAGTTGTGCATGAGGAGTAGTAAGCACATTAAATATGAGTCTGTCTTCTCAACTAGAGAAGGACCAGCTTGTTCAAAGCCTGAGTGAAAGTTGGATTTCTGAGGCAGTCCATCAGGGCCATCTTTCCTAATACTGTCAGATACTACAGGAAAAGCTTGAGCTCAATGGATAAGATCCAACATGCAAGAAGTGACTTTAAAGCAACAGACTTCACAGTCAGCTACACCATCACACTTTGCCAAATTATTTAGATCTTTAGGTACCTGCAAACTGTAAAATCTTTAATAATAGAAACACCAAAATTTACCAAAATTACTGGCAAGTTTGTTTTGGACAATGTGTAGAATTAAGATTTCCTTACTAAATACCTCACTGGTTAGGACAGCTCTCTGTCAAAGAATTCATCTCAAAACTTTGCAAATATTGTTAGAAAGTCTCATTAAAAAGCTTATAGTTCCATGTGACATGACTTTTCAAAGCTTAGTATAAGACAATAGTTCTAAGAATTGAATATAGTACTTTGAAGACCCATTGGAAAAGTATCAAGGAAAAATATTCAGTCTCATCTAACACCAAATTTTCATTCACACTACTTAAGGTGCTAATTGGTGAAAGAAAATACCTTTCTTACCTCTTGTAAAGAATTTTAATACACACTCTTACTAGATTCCTTTCTCTAATAGAGAAGACATTATTCTTTGATGAAAACGATTATGTATTCTAAATACCCTTGCAATATTTAGAGAAAATTATGTCAGTCTTTGATGCAAAAGAAACTTCACTTCTATCCTAAATCTATATTATACCAATGCTTTGTTTATTGGGATGTATTTGACTTATTAAATAATAAGTGCCTGGATGATAATTTAAAGAGAAAACATCTCTCTTACCCAGCTCAGATAAGTCTTAACTATCATGTCTACCACATGAAGTGGTGCTAAACTGAAATACAAGTTTAATAAGTTCTATTTTTATTATACTTGGAGTCAGTACTACTGTTGAAACTCATTTTTTACTGTTATTAATTTGAAAGAAAACTATACATAATGAAAATGAGTCTTACATTGCAAGACACAGTAACCTTGCTAGCTGTGGAGTTTGCATATTCAGGACAAGATGAAAATGGGCTCCACCTAAAATTATGAAATGGGTAGTGAATGTTAAGTATCTATAGCCATTTAAAGGTGTTTGGTGTCAGTATATTAAAAGATTAAGATGCTTTAAAATGAAACCTTCAAAAGAATATCAGATTTAGGAAATTATTTTCATAAATAACCTCAAATGTCTATGGCATCAACTGCCCTACCTATGTCTGCCCTACCACTGAGTTGGGAGCCAAGATTCTTCAAAACCTCACTTGGAAATTCTTCAAGGTAAACCTTGCATAAGGGATTGGTTTCTTAAACCCATGTCTTTTTTTTTTCCTTTTTTCCTTTCATTTGTACTTTTTAAAAAAGGATGGCCAAGCAACTATTCGTTTCTTAAAGCTCTTGCCGGGTAGCATCTCATGTACTCTCTCATCCTTGGGTTATGTGAGGAAGAAGACAGAACCTTTATGTTTTACTCCACATTCACAGAACGAGAACATTGCTTTTGAGCAGCCAGTTTCCTCTTTTCCACCTGTCTTCTGCTCTTGGCTCTATTGCTGGCTCAGAAATCTCATGCACAGAGGCAAAAGCACGGACATTGTGAGTTTTCTGGGTTTCTGTAGGTGTCTACTGTTTCCCCAGCAACAGAGAACAAAAGAATGAGTGTTTTCATTTATTTTAATTGACGATCTTTGAGTTCCTTCAACTGCTTTCCTATTTCCTCTGCAAATAAAGCACTTCAGTGTTGTTGAGGTTCGGCCCTGTTGGGTAATTTATCACCTTCTTTTGTTTCAATTTGTTATTCAGGTTTTTTGTCTACTTTCCCTGACAATGCTGGGGAGCCCATGGAGTCGGCATCCTGGTCCCGTTTCCCCCGAGGACTCCGGCTCCCACACTGCACCCCAGCCTTTCGTGGCACCCCTACACCATAGGTTTTGGTGGAGAGGGTGGCGGGGCGAGGCCGGAGTGGCAAGCAGTGCAGGGCACAGGGAGCCCCACCGCCACCCAGACATGTTGTCTGAAGTATAGTGCAGACCCCAGTTCTCCCAAAACCAGTGCCTGTATGCTTGTATGCTGCACCAGTAGGTGGCAGAGCAGCAGCTCGGGCAGCAGGGTGTCCACACGTCCCAGTGCAGCAGCTGGTAGTACTCGCTCTTCACTTTGCTCCCCGGGACCATGCCTTGCCCTGCAACCTCAGCCTAAATGACCCTAGACAGGAAACAGAGACCCGGGCACCATCCCCCATCCCTCCACTCCTTTTTTATTTTATTGTTTTGTTTTGTTATATTATGTTATGTTTGGTTATGTTATTATATTTTAAATAATTTTAACAAATCAATTTTATTGATATATATTAATAAAACTTAAATCCCGCCAAATTATACAATCGATGGTATTCGGTGTAATCAGGTATTTGTGCATTCATTACTTCAAACATTCATGGAGAATTTCATTATTCCAATAATAAACAAAAACCAAACTCATCACCTTTCAATCTCTATGCTTTCCCTGCTGTATATAGCTACTATTCTTTTTCCTTCACTCTAGTATATTTGTATTTGTTGGAGATTTGGACCCAAAGGGTATTGGAAATGAAAGAAAGAGAAAAAGGAGAGTGAAATAAAGAGAAAGAAAGAAAAAGAAAGAAAGAACGAGTGAGCTGGGATCAGGGAATCTGGGAGTAGAGACTCATCAGACAACTTTATTGTCTACAAGGGGTTCTCTATATACCCCAGTCTACATGACAACAAGCAGGAACATGTAGCCTATGTGACAACAAGCAGTAACACATAGCCTACATGACATCAAGCAGCAACATGCAGTTAACTATCAGCATTACCCACTCTAAGTAATTTAAAAAAATCTTATCTCAAGGTACAAAGTCTAAGTGTTCTATTCACTACAAAAGGTATGTGCTCATCTTTTCTTTCAGCCTTTAACAGCTTCATCCCATTTCCCGGGAACTCTTTTTAATTTTTAAAGATTTATTTATTTATTTATTTCTCTCCCCTTCTCCCCCCACCCTTGTTGTCTGTTCTCTGTGTCTGTTTGCTGCATCTTCTTTGTCTGCTTCTGTTGTTGTCAGTGGCACAGGAATCTGTGTTTCTTTTTCTTGCGTCATCTTGTTGTGTCGGCTCTCCGTGTGTGCAGCACCATTCCTGGGCAGGCTGAACTTTCTTTCGTGCTGGGCGGCTATCCTTATGGGGCGCACTCCTTGCACATGGGGCTCCCCTATGCAGAGGACACCCCTGCATGGCACGCCTCTCCTTGTGTGCATCAGCACTGCGTGTGGGCCAGCTCCACATGGGTCAAGGAGGCCCGGGGTTTGAACCGCGGACCTCCCATGTGGTAGACGGATGTCCTAACCACTGGGCCAAGTCCCCTGCCTGCCAGGAACTCTTAATTACCACATTCCTTAAGTTGCAAGCGTAGCCATGGAGATAGCACGTCTCTCCTTGTGAGGCCACTGTGCCTCAGTTTCCAACAGTATTTATATTTTGTAAAAACAATCTTATATATGCAATATCACCCACATTTATGCTTTATATGAGGTTTTACTACCTTATACAGTCCCATGTTATAGTTTTTAGCTTTCTTTCTAGTAATATACATGACCTTAAACTGTCCCATTCAACCACAGTCATACCCATATATTAGTTCTGCTACTTACAAGCACAATGATATGCTTTCACCATTTCTATTCATTTCCAAATATTTACAAATAACATTTTAACTAGTTCACAGATGAAATAAAACTCTTTTCCATTCTCTACCTTCCATTTTCTGGTGACCTATACATATTCTATTTATTAGCTCCTTGAGTTTACACAGCATATTTATTTCATAATACCACAGTCATACAGTATTTGTCCTTTTGTGTCTGGCTTGCTTCACTCAACATAATGTTCTCCAAGTTCATTCATGTTGTCATATACTTCAGAACTTCTTCTTACCCCTGCATAATATTCTATTATGTATATACAACCACAATTTTTAAAAAAGATTTCATTGTATTTATTTCTCTTCCCTCCCCCCCAGTTGTCCACTCTCTGTATCCATTAGCTTTGTGTTCTTCTGTGACCACTTCCATCCTTATCAGCAGCACTGGGAATCTGTGTTTCTTTTTGTTGCGTCATCTTGTTGAGTCAGCTCTCCATGTGTGCAGCACCATTCTTGGGCAGTCTGCACTTTTCTTTCACACTGGGAGGCTCTCCTTACAGGGTGCACTCCTTGCAAGTGGGGTTCCCCTACACAGGGGACACCCCTGTGTGGCATGGCACTCCTTGTGTGCATCAGCACTGCATAGAACCATAATTTGTTTTCCCATTCATCAGTTGATGGACACCTGGGTTTCCATTTTTTTTTCTTTATTTTCTTTTAAATGTTACATTCAAAAAATATGAGGTCCCCATATACCCCCCACCCCCTTGCCCTGCTCCTCCCACATCAGCAACCTCTTCCATCATTGTGGCACATTCACTGTACCTGGTGAATACATTTTGGAGCACTGCTGCCCTACATGGACAGTGGTCTACATTGTAATCTACACTCTCCCCCATTCCACCCAGGAGGCCATGGCTGGATACACAGTGTCCAGCATCTGTCCCTGCAGCACCACCCAGGACAACTCCAAATCCTGAAAATACACCCACGTCATAGCTCTTCTTCCCTCTCCCTACCATCAGGATCAAGCTAACTTTTAATTACCACCATTTGTATATGCACATTGAGGTGACTTCCAGACAGGTTTCATTGCTATCATGTTACTTTTTGTTATTAATATCCGTTTAGGTTTCTAGTTAATAATGTCTTCTTAGAACTAGCCATTTAATCCTTCAGTTTAGAAAATGCTTTTGCAAACTCTTTATAACTAACCACAACCACAGACTGGATAACTTACCTTAGATTACAATTAGCAATGAATGAAATTTAATTTATGCATTTAAAATTCCATTCAGGCAGCAATTTAGTCTACACTTGGAGCCACAAGAGAAAGCAGAGTCACTAATACCAGTAGGACAGGAGACAGGGATGTCTCAAGTTTGCTTTCCCCTGAGCTTTAGGGGCAGAAGCTATTATGAAATAACCATAAACAAAAGCAGGGGGTGAGGCTAGGCTTGAAGTGCCATAAATGAAGGTAAGTTTAGTTTTAAGGTTTATACTTAAAATAGTAGGTTCAGGCTAAATCTACCCAATTACAATTTCAGTTATTATCCTTCTGTTTCATTATATGAAAGCATCTATAAATAACTTAGTTACAGTTTCTATTCAGTCTTTATTTTAAGGTGAATTGGGTACTTTCATTAACTAAGCCACAAGAATTTTATTAGTAACAACTTTGTGAAGTTTCTCTACTTTTCTAGTAGTTGATTTATTCCACTTGTGATTAATACATTAAATCCACTAAAAAGACAGTATTGATATTTAAAGGCTCATTTTTAGGATACCTTCTACCATTATCCAATTTGTAACAGGTGAACCCCAAATCTGACTTCCTAGGCACAAGCAAACTGTCAAAGTTAAATGCACACTTCAAGATTGAACACAAAGTTAAGCACAGATTAAAACAGAACAGAGAATTTTATACTAGCATTTCTAGGAATTCTTTTTTTAAAAGATTTATTTATTATTTTATTTCTCTCCCCTTCACCTCCCCAGTTGTCTGCTCTCTGTGTTCTAAGAATGCTTTGATTTTAATTGATGGCACATGAGATTTCTTATTTTCCAGGAGAGATTTAGTAACCGGTCTAGATTTTTATTTCTTTTCATACTTTTTATAGGCATAACTGAATTTAAACTAAGAAATTTGAGGTATATTTCCTCATTTCTTTAAGGAGACAATGACATGATGTTTCTGGGCCTCAGAGTTATCTGTCCTCTTTTATTACACTAGTTTAACTGGAATTCAGGATTTCATACAGAGGCCGTATTGTAGAAGTTGAGAGAGGTTCAATTATTTGCGTATAGAAAGGCCAGGACTCAGGAAAGATTTTGAGAAGGAAAAATGATTTATTGACAGCAGACCAGACTTGGGAGTTTCCTCTTTCAAACCCAAGCCCTGAACAAGAATTTTGAGTTCCTTTTATACAGAGAGGAAAGGCCAAATGGTTCTTTCATTTCAGTTCTCAATAGGCTTGAATTAGCATATATCTTCCACATCCAAGGTGAGTTTTTAGCATGGACTTTATACATTCTAGATAAGCTTTTAGCACATTTGGTTTGCATTTTCCCTGAATATTTAAAGTTTATAGAGTTTGCATTGCTAAACTGTTTCCTGGGACTGGAGTCATTGCCATGGTTACCAAGGGCAGGACTGCAGCCTCTCACCATCCCACACCCACAAGTCACAGATAGCTTAGGTTATCTATGAAGACATGAAGAGCCTCCCACCCATAGCCCACATCAGCTGCTCTCAGCTATACTGTGGTCATGTAGACCAGGAGTAGGCAGAATTTACTGAATCCTGATTCCTGAGAAGAGACTCCTATGGGGAGTTTGCTGGTATGCTACAGGCTGCACCCATTATTCTAGGAAGAATGAAGAAGCACTTTTTAGTAGACCAATCTGGCATCCCAGAATCCTAGTCTGACTAAAACATTCACCGCTCCATATAATTTGAAGATGATACTCTGTTCATCCTGAGAATTTTAATTTTCAGAGCCTGCCTGGCCTACAAGTGTCCTTGAGGGTGGCCTATGTTTTGGATGATATCTGATAACTCTGAAGATCAGATCAATGCACCCAAGCCAAGTTGATGAGAGGTGTTTTGAGCATTACCCCAAATCAAAGCACCTTAGAAGTCTTGGGGCTATTTGACTGCCCTCTGAAAGGAGGGGCCCAAGGAATGGAAGCCATTCAGAATTCACTGTTCTGATTCTTGGCATGTCTGACATTCCAGGGTCCAAGACTGACTGTGCTATTACCCAAACAGAAGTGCTGGAAATCTCAGGGAATGTTTGGTTTCTTTCTGAATCAAAGCACCTTAACCTTCAAATGTTGGGAGGACAGAGTTACTTCTATAGTTTCTGCCACCCTGAGAATCACAGAGACCCTGCTGGTGGGAATTCCTGGGACCATTCTGGACTTGCAAGACAGCTCAAATAAATCAGATGCCCTCCAAGCTGAATACTGCTCCCTCCTCCAAGAAAGGGCAGAAAGCTGCTTCTTTCTATCCTTCCAGGAGTCTTAGACCCAGTCTTAGTTTTATAACTTTGCTGTCTGATAATTTCCCAGTTAGACCAGCCAGCAAAAGGCCATTAAGTGATTAGAGATCAATTGTTCTAGCTAACATACCTTGGGGTCCTGAGGCAATCACTTCCTTGCTAGCAAAGACATTTTATAGTTTTCAAGATATTCCAAAGTATTTTAACACAAACATGTAAAGAGAAATTCAGTAGCAAGAAGTAGGAATGTAAAAACATTTTAAACAAAATATTTGACATCATTATTAATTCTTATGAAATTGATGGCAGTAATTTCACATACTTTTGCTCAAAAAGCTTTCCATCTTTAGGTCAAGGAAATTAAGCCTATCCAGAAATACTTCCAAATTCACATTCACAATACCACATTCAATTCTTCAAAAGGAATTTTTCTCTACAATTACCAAGATTCAGCTCTTGAAGTTTGATAAATAAAATGCCAGAGTCTCAGCAATCAGTCAGCCAAAGTTCTGGGTTTTTTTGTTTTTTTGTGTGTGTGTGAATGTGTATATAAAATATAACTGCTGCCATTTTAACAATTTTAAGTGTAAAATACACTTGAATTAATTATATTAACAATGTGGTATGATAACCACTGTTCATTCCCAAAACTTTCCACTTCCTGCAACAGAAGCTCTATATCTATTAATCACTCCTCAAATCTCCCTGCCTCCTACAGCTCCTGGTGCCCTATAGTCTTCCTTCTCTGTCTATGAATTTGCTTATTTTGATATATTTTAAAGACATATTTATTTATTTACTTATTTATTTATTTCCCACCTCTGTTTCCATTTACTGTATGTTTTCTGTGTTTGCTTGTCTTCTCTTTAGGCAACACTGGGAACTGAAACTGGGACCTTCTGAAGTGGAAGAGAGATGCCCAATATCTTTTTTTTTTTTTAAATTTTTTTATTTTTTATTGACTTTGTAATAATATTACATTAAAAATATATATGTGAGGTCCCATTCAACCCCACCCCCCCACCCCCCCTCTCCCCCCCCCCAACAACACTCGTTCCCATCATCATGACACAGCCATTGGATTTGGTAAGTACATCTTTGGGCACCTCTGCACCTCATATACATTGGTTCACATCATGGCCCATACTCTCCTCTATTCCATCATGTAGGCCCTGTGAGGATTTACAATGTCCGGTGATTACCTCTGAAGCACCATCCAGGGCAGCTCCATGTCCCGAAGACGCCTCCACCTCTCATCTCTTCCTGCCTTTCCCCATACCCTTTGTCCATTATGTCCACTTTTCCCAATCCAATGCCACCTCTTCTATGTGGACACTGGATTGGTTGTGTCCATTGCACCTTTATGTCAAGAGGAGGCTCAGATTCCACCTGGATGCTGGATGCAATCCTCCCATTTTCAGTTGTAATCACTCTAGGCTCCATGGTGTGGTGGTTGTCCTTCTTCACCTCCATCTTAGCTGAGTGTGGTAAGTCCAATAAATCAGATTGTAGGTGCTGGAGTCTGTTGAGGCTCAGGATCTGGCTATCACATTGTCAGTCCAGAGATTCAAATCCCCTAAATATATCTTAAACCCCAACATTAACTGCACCTCCAGCACATTAGCATGAAAGTCTTATGAAGGGAGATCCCATCTGAGTCCAGATTCATCACACATAAACACCATTTCCAAAGAGGGGCCATCTGCCCTGGTAGTTAACCCCATCGGCCATGACCATAACTCCCATGGGTCTCTTTAGCCCTCAAAGGAACCAATATCTGGGGGTTGTATCTGCTTTATCTGTCTCTCTGACTCTGCTCAGTTGTGCATGAGGGCAAACCTTCTGCCAGCCTCCAGACTCTTTTTTAGAAACTCGTAGCCATATAAACTCATTTCTCCTTTCCATTTCCCCCTTACTTTAGGTCAAACAGCATTTTAAAGTCATGGTATTTTATGTAGACATGGATATTCTGCTGATCCGCATTGAACCTTCCGTATAAGGTCATTTTCCAGTTGCATCATCAGTTGGTAGTTGATAGTGGTCCCTCGTTGCCAGGGAGGCTCATCCCCGGGTGTCATGTCCCACGCTGGGGGGAAGGCATTGCATTTACATGCTGAGTTTGGCTTCGAGACTGGATGCCCAATATCTTGTGCTGCCTCAGCTCCCTGGTCTGCTGTGTCTCTTATTGTCTCTCCTCTGTGTCTCTTTTTGTTGTCATCTTGCTGTGCCAGCTCTCTGCTTGGGCCAGCTTGCCATATGAGCCAGCACTCCTGCAAGGTCCAGCACTCCACTCAGGCCAGCTCACCATGTAGGTCCGCACTCCATGTGGTCCAGCTCTCTGCTCAAGCCAACTTGCCACATGGGTCAGTTTGCTTTCACCAGGAGGCCCAGGGATTCAAAACCTGGTCCTCCTATGTCATAGACAGGAGCCCAATTACAGGAACCATATCTGCTTCCCTATTTTGATATTTTATATTAGTGGAATCATGTATTTGTCCTTACATGTTTGGGTACTTTCACTCAGCATAGTTTAAGTTTCATCCATGTTGTAGCTTATATCAGAACATCACTCCTTTTCATGTCTGAAAAACATTCTTTCATATGTATAAACCAAATTATGTTTATTCATTGCTCTGTTGATAGACACTTGAGCTATTTCTACCTTTTGATGTTGTAAAATACTTCTATTTTAAACATTGGTAAACAAGTATCTGAGTCTTTGATTTCTATATCTTTGGATATATATCTAGAAGTATAATTGCTGTCATATGGTAATTCTGTTTCACTTCCTGAGGAAGTACCAAATTGTTTTCCACATTGCCTACAACATTTACTTTACCATCAACAATGCATAAGTTTCCAATTTTTCTGTGTACTTGTAAACACTTATTTTCCATTTTTTTGGTATTGTTTTTACAATAGCCAACCTAGTGCATTGAAGTGATATCTCACTGTGGTTTTGATTTGCCAATGTTAATGACTAATAATGTGTGTTTTATCATGGGCTTATGTGCTACTTGTGTATCATCTTTAGGTTAAAATTCACTCCTTTGCCCATTTTTCATTTGGGTTGTTTGTCTTTTGGTTGTTGAGTTGTAGAACATCTCTGTACAATCTGGTTATTCAACCCTTATGAGATATATGATTTGTAACTATTTTCTTCCATTTCGTAGAAAAACTTTTCAATTTCTTGATAATGTCCCTTAATGCACAAAATTTTAAATTTTGATGAATTTGAATTTATTTTTCTTTTGTTGTTCATTTTGGTGTCATTTCTAAATATGAAACTTCAAACTCAAGGTTATTAAAATTTGGCCCTCTGTTTTCTTTTAAGAATTTTATGGTTTCAACTCTTATATTTAGGTATTTGATATATTTTGAATTAATATTTTGTGGAAGTCATGATGTAGGGATTCAACTTCATGCTTTTGAATATTGGTGGCAGTTCTTCCTACCACCATTTGTTGAAGTGTGTATTTTCTTTTTCTTTTTAGTAATACATTTTATTTATGCCAATTTATACAGAATTTCTTCATTTCAATATGTAATCAGTATAAAAATTATTAACAAGATATTTTACATCTTTTTTCATACTAAGACTTTGAAATTATCTGCTTTTTAAACTTTTTAAATTGAAGTTTATCATTCACACATGAACATCAATAAACAATATGTATATTAAAATTGTGAACTTATGAAACATGTATCTCATTGTATAGGACTCCCATAAATTACCCTATCATCCACACTTTCCATTGTAAAACCTTGTTACAAACTATGAAAGAATATATCAAAACTTTACTACTAAATAGCCAATATCTTGCATTTGGTGTATTTTCCCCAAATCCATCTGGTTTTTAACACCCTGTGTTAGTATTAGTTACTTATTATAGGTTCATGAGATAATATTCTCAAGTTTTTGTGTTTTTTTTTTCATCTTCCACCACAAGATTCATTGTAATTCAGTCTCATGCTTTGTATAAACCATTCAAATTGTACACTCACTGGCTCTCATATTCATTACAGAGTTGTGCTGTCATCTACTCAGTCAATTTTAGAATGTTTTATTACTCCAAAAGGAAAAATCCCATAACCCCTTATATCCACCTATTGTCCCTTAATTGATATAATATCTTCTTTAACATTGCTGCAAAAATATTACAATATTACTGTTAACTCTAATCCATAGTTACATTAGTTATAATTTCCTGTGTATCACCATATTCTTAACACTTTTAAAAGAACATTCTCATACTATTAACCACAGTCTTTATCCACCATAGAAATCACTGTTATATATTCCTTACAGTATTCTCTAGCTTCCTTTCAGTTGAAATATTACATCCATAGACTGCCCAGTCACAATCACATTTATAAATCAGCAGTGATTTAGTCACTATAATATATTCCCATCAACTCTATTGATTTCCACATATTTACAATAAATCTTATTAAAAATCCTACATATATTATCACCTTCTATTTTCAACCCATGTTCTATTTCTTAGTAATCTGTACTCTAGAGTTTATCTCTGTGAATGTACTTAAAATATTTTGGTACCTATTGGTGAAATGATAACATATTTGCCCTTTTATATCTGGCTTGTTTTACTCAATACCCTCTAGGTTCTTCCATGTTGTCATATGCATCCAAATTTCATTTCTTCTTATAGTTGAATAGTATTCCATTGTCTATATATCACATTTTGTTTATCCACTCATCACGGACACTTGGGCTGTTTCTATATTTTAGCAAAGTGAATAATGCTACTATGAACATCAGTGTGCAAATGACAGTTCACCTCCTTTCTTTCTTTCTTTCTTTTTTTTTAAGATTTATTTATTTAATTCCCCCCTCCCCCGGTTGTCTGTTCTCTGGGTCTTTTTGCTGTGTCTTGTTTCTTTGTCCACTTCTGTTGTCATCAGTGGCATAGGAAGTGTGGGCGGCACCATTCCTGGGCAGGCTGCACTTTCTTTCGCGCTGGGTGGCTCTCCTTACGGGGTGCACTCCTTGCGTGTGGGGCTCCCCTACGCGGGGAACACCCCTGCGTGGCGCGACACTCCTTGCGTGCATCAGCGCTGCGCATGGGCCAGCTCCACATGGGTCAAGGAGGCCCGGGGTTTAAACCGTGGACCTCCCATGTGGTAGACGGACGCCCTAACCACTGGGCCAAGTCCGTTTCCCCACCTCCTTTCTTTCAGTTCTTCTGAATATATTCTTAATTTTTTAAATTATTTTTTTTCATTTTTATTGCCTTTTAAAAGATACATACATCACAAAAAATGTTACATCCAAAAACACAAGAGGTTCCCATATATGCCACACCCCACCCCACCCCACTCTTCCCACATCAACAACCTCTTTCATCATGGTGGCACATTCATTGCATTTGGTGAATACATTTTGGAGCACTGCTGCACCACATGGATTATAGTTTACATTGTAGTTTACACTCTCCCCCAGTACATTGAGTGGGTTATGGCAGGATATATAATGTCCAGCATCTGTCCCTGCAATATCATTTATGACAACTCCAAGTCCCAAAAATACCTCCACATCACATCTCTTCTTCACTATCCCTGCCCTCAGCAACTACCATGGCCACTTTCTCCACATCAGTGATACAATTTCTTCCATTGCTAGTCACAATGGTTCTATAATAGAATACCAGTATGTCCACTCCACTCCATATTTTATTCCTCCATCCTGTGGACACTGGGATGGTGTTGTCCACTCCACCTCTAAATCGAGAGGGGGCTTAGATCCACATGGTTGATATATTCTTACTAACAGGAGTGCTGCATCTTATAGAAGTTCTGTATTTAGTTTTTGAAGAACCACTAAACTGTTTTCAACAAAGGCTACAACATTCTACATTTCCACCAACATTGAAGAGTGTTCCTATTTCTCCACATCGTCTTCAGCACTTGCATCTTCCTGGGTTTTTTTACTAATGGTCATTATATATGGTGTGAAATTATATCTTAGTGTTGTTTTTGATATGCATTCCCCTAATAGCTAATGATGTTGAACATTTTTTCATGTTCTTTTTTCCCATTTCTATTTCATCTTTGTATAAATGTCTATGCAAATCTTTTGACCATTTTAAAATTGGGTTGCTTGTCTTATCATTGGGTTGTTTGATCTCTTTGTATAGCATAGATATTAAACATTTATTGAATATGTGGATCCCAAATACCTTCTCCCATTGAGTAGCTGTCTCTTCACCTTCTTGACAATGTCCTTTAATTCACAAATTTAAGTTTGAGAAGGCCCCTTTTTATCTATTTTTCTTTCATTGCTTGTGGTTTAAAAACCACTGCCTACCACAAAACCATAAAGATGTTTCCCTATAATTTCTTAGAGGAGTTTTATGGTTGTAGCTTTTATATTTACATGTTTGATTGAATGGACTTTGTACGCATGTTGAAAATTAGTTGACTTCACATATATGAGGATTTAATTTTTAAGCTCAGTTTTATTCCATTAGTCTATATGTCTACCATATGAGAATAGTCCAGTACTTGAGTTCTGTGGCTTTGTGGTAAGTTTTGATTTCATGAAAATTGAGACCTCTATCTCTGTTCTTCTTTTTCATGATTGCATTGACCCCTTGTGAATATATGTAAATTCGATGGCAGTTTTCCCATTTCTCCAAAACAAGGTGATGCTATGTTCTTGTTTATTTTGCATCTTCCTTTCTTTCCTTACAGTATCAAGAAAAATCACAGTAATGCCAGGAAACTTTTGTCTCCCCTTTCCATCCCTTTCCAGAGTATGCAGCTGTCATTGCCCTCAATTGGAGCTGACATCTAAGAGCCATACTGGTATAAGGTTCTTAAGACAGTGCCTAGTGTGTAGTGACTACTCCTCAACTGAATGTTAAAAGAATGGATTCACTCAGTAATGACATTCATTCACTCCTTTTCAGTATACTTCCCTTTTTGTTCATTCACCAATTCAGTAGGAAACATGCCCTGAGGCCCATGCATGAGGAGTCACACTCAGGGCATGTCTGGATGGTACCTTCTCTACAATGATGGTTTTGGCAGGTCTCCCTCTTTGACACAGTTTAGGATGTGGGGAGTTAGGCAGTGAGTGAAGTAGAGGGTAACTCTGTCAGGCTTGTGGGTCTATCAGCCATGAGAGGACACCAATCAGAGGACTGTGTGGCATAGGTTTGAGAGCTCTTTCTAATTGACATAGGCTATTGCTTGCAACCCCAAACATGAGTCCTGAATGCGGCGGCTTGCTCGGTCGGTAGAGGTGGGGTCTGGCTGCGGACGAGGGGTCGGTCCAGCTCTGGACGAGGGGTCGGTCCTGCTTGGGACGAGGGGTCGGTCCCACCTGGGACGAGGGGTCGGTCCGGCAGCAGACGAGGGATCGGTCTCACAAGGGGTTGCGCGGTTCGGCTGACGGGGTCGCCCGGCAAAGCCGGCGACGAAGGGGTCGCCCGGAGAAGCAGGCGACGAACTGGGGACAAGGGAGGCCAGGCCCTTGTCGGGGGCTCTCAGGACTGGAGGGCGCATGGCAGAAGAACTACCGCGGAGACAAGGTAAACACGCAAGTCCACTTTACTGAGGGAGAGGCAACAGTTTTATAGGGGCTGGGGAAGGCTGATTGGTCGAAGCCACGCCCTGTTCTGATTGGTTGCCGGCGAAAGGTCAGTGGGCGGTACTGGACGGGGGAGGGGTGGTGGTTAGAGATTGGCTGTCGCTGTTGCTGGGGGAAGGGGCAGGGTTTAGGGATTGGTGGCTGCTGTTGCTGGGGTGGAGGGCAGACTGGATTTTTCCGCCCACGCCTGGCTGTTGCTGCTGTCGGGGGAGGGGAAAAGGGCGGGCTGGATTTTTCCGCCCACACCTGGCTGTTGCTGCTGTCGGGGGAGGGGAAAAGGGCGGGCTGGATTTTTCCACCCACACCTGGCTGTTGCTGCTGTCGGGGGAGGGGAAAAGGGCAGACTGGAATTTTCTGCCCTGCGCCTGTGCAGGGAGAAGGAAGAAGAAGGGTGCCGCCCCACAAGGCATCGGGTGGCGCCATCTGGGAGGAGGGGCGGCCGCGGAAGCATGGCTGCCGAGAAGGGGAGACCCGAGGGCACTCTGCGCCCATGCCGAGCTTCCTTCAGGGGTGGCGGTGAGTCCGACCAGCCACCCTATTATGGGGGCAGTGGAATTAGGCCTACCGCGGCCGCTCCCCTGCCAGGCCAGCAAACCACATTTCAGCCCGAGGGGTGACCGCACCTGAACACAGTTTTTTTCAGGGTTAGACATTCTCTCTTTTACAGAGCCCTCTCATCTCTCATCTATACCTTCTTACACAGACTCTCTCTTACCCAACCCTCTCAGATACATGCTTTATAACTTTCTTTCAGCATACTTCTGTAGACATGTAGTCTCATGTAAATATGCACATGCTTTGGACTGACTCTCCATCAGCATGTGCTCAGTCTTTCCCTTTATTCCACAATATTTTTCTAGCACAGTCCTTCCCCATTTCATGCTTCTTCACTTGCTGATGTGAATTCTCCCAAAACACATCACATAGGGCTGTAACTCAGGGCTTGACAAACTATGGGTTAGGTTTCTGATTTTGTAAATAAATTTTTATTGGAACACAGCTATGCCAACTTTTTAAATTTTTAAATTTTCAATGTATTTTGTTGCCTCTTTTCTGCTACAAAGTGCAGAGGAGTAGTTGTGACAGAGAAACCCTCTTTGCCTCCAGAAGCCAAAAATATTTCTTAACTGGTTTGTTAAGGAAAAGTTTGCTGAACCCTGGACCTCCTTGTGTTTTGCAGGAATTCTAGTGCCTGCCATCCATGCCATCTAACAGTCAAGAGTGATCCCATTCCCTATGACAAAGATATATACTTTCTATGCATTTCCATAATACTCCCCACTGAGAAACTGCTCTGTTGTCTGTTATTTCCTAAAGACTATCTGTATTTATTCTAGTTTTTGGGATAATATTTTAACTTCATTTTTAACCAAGTAATATATTTATTCATTTTATTTTAATTCATATATTTATAATTCCAAAGCCATTCATTAATATTTCCTTAAATACTATTTTAAATATTTTTCTTTTCATCACTTTAAAGATACATAGATCACACAAAATGTTAAATAAAAAATATAAGAGATTCCCATATACCCCACCCCCACTCCTCCCACATTGACAACTTCTTTTCATTAGTGTGATACATTCATTGCATTTGATGACTACTTTTTGGAGCACTGCTACACAGCATGGATTATAGTTTATGTTGTAGTTTACACTCTCTCCCAGTCCATCCAGTAGGTTATGGCAGGATATATCATGTCCTGCATCTGTCCCTGCAATATCATTGAGGACAACTCCAAGTCCCCAAAATGCCCCAACATCACACCTCTTTTTCCCTCTCCCTGCCTTCAGCAACTCCTGTGGCCACTGTCTCCACATCAAAGATATATTTTCTTCCATTGCTAGAGTCACAATAATTCTATGATAGAATACCAGTAAGTCCACTCTAATCCATATTTTATTCCTCCACCTTGAGGACACTGGGATGGCAATGTCCACTCCACCTCTAAATCTAGTGGGGGCTTAGATCCCACATGGCTGATGGATGGAATTCTGCTTGCAGCTCTAAACTCTTTTGGTTCCCTGGTGTGGTGGTTGACCATCCTTACCTACCTGTTAGCTGACCTTGGTATCCCCAACAAACTGGAGAGTTATGTGTTGCAACACTGCTGAGGCTCAGGGCCCAGCTGGCACATAGATGGTTCAGAGATTCAAGTCTCCTGAGCATACACCAACCTTAGCACCAACCACAGATTCAGTAAAAGTGACAGAAGAGGAATGCATAGAGAGGTCACATCTGAGTCCAACTCTATCACACTCAGGAGCACAATTTCCAAAGTACGGCCCACTGGCAAGGCACTGAACTCCAGAGCCATTTGCTATAACTGAAAGACCTGGGTGTCTCCATAGTCCTCAGGAGCACCACTACTTGGGGTTATATCTACTTTGGCTGTCTCTGAAATCCTGCTAAGATGTGATTAAGCATAACCCCCCTGATGAGCTCCTGAAGTCTTTTGAAGTCTCTTAGCCAAATAAACTCATTTGTCTAAACCATTTCACCTATTTATTCAAGGCCTTTTTCTAGTTGCATCACCAGCAGGTGCTTGATAGTAATCCCTCAGCACCAGGGAGGCTCATCCCAGGGAATCATGTCCCACACTGGAGGGAAGGTAATACATTTACATGCTGAGTTTGGCTTAGAGAGTGGCCACATTAGAGCAACATGGAGACTCTCATTAGGTAACTCTTAGGCACCCTGCACCTCTGGGCCTAGTTGAAATTTCTATCACACAGGCTCAGAAGCATAGTTAGTATCAAGGGCCCATCATTGGATCATCCTTCTTCACTTGTCGGTGCCCTTGTACTTAGGTGGTTGTTGCTGCTCCACTGGGGAGTGTAACTCTTTCCTGGAATGGGAATTCACACTCCCTCAGTTGTTGTGTGAAACTCTACTCCCTATGTCAATATCCAATAAACATATGAACATATCTATATAGCCTATATTCATGCCCTGGAGAACTCCCTCCTGTCCTGGCCAGCGGGACGATCAACGGGAGCTCCGGATCCTAGGAGGGAAAGAATGGTATGGACAAGAGAGACACAAGGAACGACAGCAAGACAGTATTCTGATCAAGCTGCAAAACTTTATTGAGGGGACTGAGCATATATACTCTAGGGAGGAGGGGGGGTGGGTAAGGATAGGTGGCAGTCTGGGATTGGCCGCTGCTGTTGCTAGGGCGGGTGGCAGATTTGAGGTAGGAACTTTAGGCGGGAACTGGTTCTGTAAAGAAGGGGGGAGGGTGACCTAAGCTATTGTTGTACCAGCTCGGGGGGCCATGTTACCAGCATTGCTGAAAGGTAGATTCTATGCATGCTGCCTTAATTGCCCACAACATCTCCTCCCTTTGTTTTTCAAAAGGATGGAGGAAGAATGCTCATCGAGCACTCTTTTGGCATTAACTTGCTAGGGGAAGTAGAGGCCTCATTCCCCATGTTGTTTGTGGCTCTGTTTTTCTGGGAAGGGGAATTTGGGGTAGGATTCGCGCAGAGCGAACCCTTATTTGCGCAGAGCGAACCCCTATGCTAATGAGGCATGCTTCTCAAGGAGCTCGAAAATGGCCTTTAATTGTTTTGACCCTCCTTTGCAGTGCTTTGCCTCGCACCCAGCGCTACCAATCAAAGCATAGTTTCAAGTTATATGCTGTTCCCGTAGGAGGGGGCTCTTCACCCGTGAGGGTGGGCAGCAGTTAGTTTAGAGATATACCTTGATCAGCGAGGTGAAGCCGGTGATAGTGCACTTGAATAGGCCTGCTAAGAGTGGAATCAATTTGGTCTTTTACTAGTTGTATAATTCTTTTTATGGCCCAAGGTGCAAAGGATATTACAAGGAGTATGGTTATTAAGGGACCTAGTATGGGGAGAATGTAAGGAAGGATTCTGTCGAATCCCCAGGAGGCACCTCCTTGGGCTTCTCGCTCACGTTTGTGGTTTGCAATTCCTTCCCTAAGTTTGGACATGGAATCTTTGACTAAGCCAGCGTAAAAGCAACATTCCTCACCTAGTGTGGCACAAAGCCCTCCTTGCTTAAGGAAAAGTAGATCTAAACCTCTCCTGTTCTGGAGAACAACTTCTGATAAGGATGTAAGGGATTTTTTGAGATGGGTGATGGAGTTTTCAATGCGTGCTAAATCTTCATCTATAGCAGCTCTCAGGTGGGACAAACCTTGCTTTTGGAGAACGACAGCGGCGGTTCCAGTACCTAGGCCAGCGATACCTAAAAGAGAGGCAATAGTGACAGCCGTAACAAGTTCTCTTTTGTTCCTTGATATGGTTGGAGGTTGTGCGTCCCAGTATTGATAAAGGTCTTCGCCTCTACGGAAGACGACGCGGGGCAGCACAGCTACTAAGAGGCACACTTCTTTAGTCAAGTTGAGGGCTTTTGCTGATACACAAGGAGTAAGCCCTGTGGAAGAGCATAGCCATTTTACCCCTGTTGGGGGAATGTAGAATTTACCTGTTGGTGGAGAGGATGACTGTGCACAGACCTTATTAAAGGAGGAGGGGATAGTACCAATGCAATGTCTGGAGTGAATAACAGATTGCATGGCGAGGCCGATTTTTGTTGTATTCCAAGAGCATTGGGGAGGATTATCCTCGTTTGAAGTATTGAATGAGGTATTAAGGGCGACAGTGTCATAAAAAGGGGGGTTGGCAGAAAAACATAACCAACAACTACGGGTAAAGTTGGGCTGGGAGTTTAGGGAGAGAAAGGCAGCTTGGAGCACTGACCAGAATGGGTTATAAGTTGGTTTAGGCTCCATGGAAGTTTTTGAGGGCAACAGTGTTAGGCTGGTAGCAAAGGAAGAATGGGTTGAAATGATTTGCTTGGTGGGTTTGTGAGGAGGGGTAGTTGCGATTTGAGGGGATGGGGGTGAAGCTTGGTGAGGAGGGGGAGCGAGCACTACATTTGGCCCAATGGCGATTGATGGTTGCCGTACTGCTTCCTTTTTTATCATGATAAGACTCCCTGGGTTAGTCCCTGATACATAGAGCCTGATACCCCAGGTTCGACCGATTGTCCAAGCAAGGTTATTGGGGAGCTGTACAGTGATATTTAATCCTATGCAGGTCCCTGGGGTAGTGCGGCCAAGCCCATCAGTGGAAGAAGGTTTGCAGTGAGGGGGAGTTCATGTTAGGGTAAGATATTGATCGGTGGTACTAGGTTTCCAATTAGTGGCTAATATTTCACACCCCCAGTATGCACAATAGTATTGATTAGGGGCGTTGCAATAGGTTTTTTCAGGATTTGAGGCTGGGCACATGTAGACCTGGCTGAGGTTAAGATTTTGGCGTACGCCAGCACGGCCTCCTCTATGGGAACTACTGGAGCCGCTATTGGCATTGGGGAAAGTACCAGGGAGAAACAGGGTAGTGACATTAAAGATAAAGGAAGGTGCCCCCGCGGTAATCTTCCCATCGTATTAGGGACCAATTCCAAGGCTGGTGGGGGTTAGTTTACAGGTTTGACTTTGGATAGCTTGATTTATTAAGATAAGGGCTTGCATTGCCTCTAGAGTTACACTTCGGGGAGAGGAGGGGTTTGCATCACCTTTTAAGATATTATAGAGTGGCAGAAGGGTTTCAGTGGGTAGTTTTAGGTAGGGGCGGAGCCATTGAATGTCTCCTAGAAGTTTTTGGAAATCATTTAGAGTTAATAGATGGGAGGTTTGCAGCTGAACACGGGGTGTTAAAACTTGTTGGTGCCAAAGCTCAAAACCCAAATAGGAAAAGGGGTTTGAAGTTTGCACCTTATCAGGGGCTATTTGAAGACCTCTTGCAGTTAAGTTTTTTAGAAGGTCTTGAAAACAAAGGTGTAGGTTGGACAAGTTTTGACCTGCTAACAGGATATCATCCATATAATGAAGGATATAGATTTGTGGCCATAGTTGCTGGATGGGGTTAATAGCATCGGCAACAAATTTTTGACATAAAGTTGGACTATTGGCCATGCCTTGTGGTAAGACTTTCCATTGAAATCGGGGCATAGGGCCTTGGAAGTTAATTTGAGGAACACTAAAGGCGAAATGTTGCCTGTCTTTCGGGTGAAGCGGTATGGAAAAAAAACAATCCTTTAAGTCTATAGCTATTTTGTGAAAGTCAATAGGAATAGCAACTGGTGAAGGAAGACCGGGTTGCAGTGCCCCCATGGGCACCATTGCTTTGTTTACAGCTCGTAAGTCTTGTAATAGTCTCCATTTACCTGTTCTCTCTTTTATGACAAAAATGGGAGTGTTCCAAGGGGACTGAGTGGGTTCAATATGTCCGGAGTTAAGTTGTTCCTGTACTAACTCTATAGCCACTAGGGTTTTTTCCTGAGTTAGGGGCCATTGATCAACCCATACTGGCTCCATGGATTTCCAGGAGATTTTTTCAGCATGGGGTACAGGGATGTCAATGGCCATCAGGTTAAATTTTGAGAGAGCCCGAGTCCTGTTTTAGTTGTATTAGGTGTTATAGAGATGGGCTGCTTTATCCCTTGATTAGTTTTGCCCAGGCCTTTGCCAGGGAGAAAGTTCATTTTGAGCATTTGAGCAGTAACTACATTGCTGGGGCTGCACATAAAAATTTTCATTTGAGTTAGAATATCTCTGCCCCAGAGATTAACGGGGAGATGGGGGATAATATACGGTATAACTGTACCAATGTTTCCCTCCTCATCTTCCCATTTTAGGGTTTGTGAACTTTGTAGAGGATTTGTGGCTTCACCTATTCCTTGTAAGTGGGTGGCAGCGGCTGTGAGGGGCCAGGATTTTGGCCAGTGGTTTGAGGATATAACTATGGAATCGGCTCCTGTGTCTAAGATTCCCTCAAATAGCTTGCCATTAAGTTTTAGTTTTAAGGTGGGCCGATTATGGGATATTGGTTGTGCTCAAAAAACATCGGAAGATCCAGGGCCTTCTGTGGGGCACTGGAGCTTTTTGAAGTTTGAGTTGACATGTCGAATGGGGAATATTATAAGTTGTGCTATTCGAGTGCCAGAAGGAATATGAATAATATTATTTGAGGTGGTTGCAATTATTTGTATTTCACCCTTAAAGTCATTATCTAGTACACCTGGGATAATTTGGATTCTGCGCAGGGTGACACTAGCTCTTCCTAAAATGAGACCAAAGGTATTTCGGGGCAGAGGTCCATAGATCCCTGTAGGTATGAGCAGAGGGCTGGTTTCTGGGGTTAATATTGACTCGGAGGTAGTACAGAGGTCCATTCCTGTGCTCCCTGCTGTGGATCTCCATAGGTCTGAGATGCGGCAGCATGGTTTATGGTTGGGAGCGCAGGGACTGCGACTGGGGAAGGTCGAACAAACCGTACTGCCCCTGGGTTTGTTCTGGTCGGGGCCTGGGGCTGGCCCCATTGCAAGTTTCCCTGGGGCTTAGGCCTAAGGGGTTGGCCATTAATATCTATGCGGGAGCGACACTCGGATGCCCAATGAAACCCTTTTTTACAACGGGGGCAAATAGAGGGTGGCAATGAGGGTTTCTTAGAGACGAATGAGGGAGAATTGACTCTTGGTACGGGGCAATTTTTTGAAAAATGGCCAGGTTGTTTACAGTTATAGCATGTAGGAGGCTTAGTTTGTGCTGCAAAATTTTGGAGGGCGGTGCCAATGGCTATTCCCAGAGTTTTTGAGTGGTCCTGATGCCAGAACAAAGTTTTATGTAGTTATTAAGATCGGTATTGTGAAAAGGGCGAATTGCGGCTTGGCAGGCAGCGTTGGCATTTTCAAAAGCCAGATGTTTAATGAAATCACTATCACTCTCGCTGGCCCCAAATAAACACTCAGCCATATTTTGTAGGCGGCTGAGGAAATCGGTATATGGTTCATCGGGTCCTTGCCTTAATTTAGTGAGAGAGGCAGTGGCAGAACCCTTTTGTGGAAGTTTTTCCATGCTCTAAGCGCGGCTGTTTGTATTTGTGCTATAAGGCCAGGGGGGAACTGGGCTTGTTTGTTATTTTGATGGTAGGGGCTTTGACCTAAAAATTTGTTAAATGTCCATTTTTTAGAGGCGGCTTTACGGGCGTTACGGGTGGCATACTTTTTGCAGTGTTCTTCATAATCGGATTTCCACAACAGGAAATCGCCGCCAGACAAGGCAGCTCTAGCTAATTGAAACCAATCGTTGGGAGTAAGTTCTTTCTCACTGATGCTTTCCAATAATGCGAGTGTGAAGGGGGCGGTGGCGCCATAAGCATTCACTGCCTTTTTTAATTGTTCTAAATATTTTAAACTAAGTTTCTTATATTTAGCTGTTGTTGTAGTACTAACTTCCTCTTTCTCTCTCCGTGTAGTACTAACTTCCTCTTGTTCTCCCTCGTCAGAGCTGGGGGGGTCTTCCTCACTTTTGCTACTCGAAGCACCATTTTGAGACCTGGCAGCGCCATCTCGGGAGCTGGTGGCAAGGTCTTTGCTCTGACTACGCATGACTGGGAAAGCATAGGTATGGTGAGCACAATGGGGGCGGGGTGAGTGGACATTTTCTGGGAGTGCTAGGGCAGCAATGGTTTGAGTTGCCAACCGGAGTTCGGCGAGTAAATCGGCGGCTAGCTGCCGCTCTTGACTAAAGGTTTCTTTAAAGTTATCGGCGTGTAGCTGGAGATTTTTTGTTATCTTTTCTAAAGCGTGGAATTGAGGCAGAGACGCGGCTGGATAAAAAGGAGGATACGGATTGGGAAAATTAGGATTATAGGGGGGTACCCGAAATGGGGGAAGGGAATTGGTCTCGAACATGGAAGGGATTTTAGCTTTTGGTTTCGTCTCTGGGTTTTCAAAAAGAGGGGGGGGTTTAGCCTCTGGTTCGATTTCTGCTTGATCAGGCAATAGACTAGCTTGACTGGTTGGGGTATTTGGCCTACTTGCGTTGGGGTTTTTGTTAAGGGGGCTTTCAGGCATATTAATTATTACTGAACTGCATGCTGAAGTGGGATGAGAGTGCTCCTTCAAAGCTTCCTCTCCCTTTTTGCAAAGTTCTTGAATGTCTGGAGTGGAAAAATGGACTTTTAGGGTTTCAGAAATAAGACTCTAGTAAGAAAAGGCAGTAACTGGGACTTTTTCTGGCCCAAAAGTTTTGTAATAGTCTTATAGGCAGTCTCCAACCCTTTTCCAACACTTTTGATCTATAGTACCTTCTAGAGGGAACCAAGGGCAGGTTTTTAACAAAAATTCAAAAAAGCGTGTGAGATCCTTTTTCTTAACTCTAGTGCCTCATGCCTTGAGTGCCTCTTTCAATTGTTTCATATATAAACTATGTTGGGAAGTTCCTTGTCCCATGGTGGGGGAGGGGGGAGCCTACCTTTTTTCTTTTTTCTTTCGTTCTTCTTTTCACTGACACTGGGTGATTTCTCAACGGATCTGTCTCATGAGTGAGTCCCTCGTGGCAATCTCGGGTGACGGATCTGTCTCACGAGCGAGTTCCCTCATGGCTATCCCGGGTGCGGTGAGTGAGAGTGCTCTCTTCTTTAGTGCAGCGTTCTATCCCTCAGAGGTTTCGTGCCCCATGTTGGGTGCCAGTTTGTCCCGGCCAGCGGGACAATCAGCGGGAGCTCCGGATCCTAGGAGGGAAAGAATGGTATGGGACAAGAGAGACATAAGGAATGACAGCAAGACAGTATTCTGATCAAGCTGCAAAACTTTATTGAGGGGACTGAGCATATATACTCTAGGGAGGAGGGGGGGTGGTGGGTAAGGATAGGTGGCAGTCTGGGATTGGCCGCTGCTGTTGCTAGGGCGGGAGGCAGATTTGAGGTAGGAACTTTTGGCGGGAACTGGTTCCGTAAAGAAGGGGGGAGGGTGACCTAAGCTATTGTTGTATCGGCTCGGGGGGCCATGTTACCAGCATTGCTGAAAGGTAGATTCTATGCATGCTGCCTTAATCGCCCACAACACCCTCCCACCCTTTCATCCTCTTCAATGATATCCCAATCAGTGCTCCTTTTCTGCCATAGTTGAACCTCTCTCTGATCCAAAACTTCTTTAAAAATGTAGTATAATATATTGCCAATTTTAATTATTAGGAAAATGAAATAATGACAGGTTTAAAGATTAGAATTAGAATTAATAATAAATTGGAAAAACTATAATAAAATGAGAAATAAATTGGGATATTAAAAATGAAAAATATCATAAAAGGTTTCTTTTTTGATGTTTTGTCTTTAATTGCTCTAAGGTGTTGCCCTGTATGTAAAGTGGCAGGGCAATCTTTTCCATTTCTTCCTCAGTGTCTACATCCTTTTTTTATAATATGTCTACAAAATGTTTTAGGTCACAGTAAAGTCACATATAGAATTGTGGTTACACATATACAAAACTAAATATCCCATTTTAACCACTTTGAAGTGTTCAATTCCATGTTATTAATTACATTTACACATTTGCCACCATCTCCACCACATATTACCAAAACTTTTCCATCATCCCAAACAGAAATTCCGTACCCATTAAACCAAGACACGTAGACCTAGAATATTTGCATTTGCTAGGTATAATAAACTCTTGATATAAGTGAAATCATCAATGTTTATCCTTTTGTAGCTTGCTTATTTCACTAAATGTGATGCCTTCAATATTTGCCCATATTTCATAGATCAGGATTTCATTATTTTTACAGCTAAATAATATTGCATTATCTGTGTATGCTGCATTTTATTTATCCATTCTTTTTAAATGGACACTTGTGTTACTTTGATCTTTTGGCTATTGTGTGTAATGCTACAGTGAGTATTGATAACCAAAATATTTGCTTGAGTCCCTGCTTTCAATCCTTTTCAGTGTATACCTAAAAGTGGAATTGCTGGATCATATGGTAACTTTTTGTTCTACTTTCAGTGAATTGGCCAAACTGTTTTCCACCACAGCAGTTTTTTCCACCACAGCAGCTGCACAATTTTTCATTCACACCAACAATGTCTAGGGCCTGGAATTTCTCCTCATCCTTCACATCAGTTTTCAAAATTAATAACCAGCCTTATGGCATGAAGTTGTATATCTTTGTGGTTTGATTTGCATTTCCTTAATAATCAGTGAATATGAACATCTTTTAATGTATTTAATAGGCATTGTGTGCTCCCTTAAATACAAGTTTTAATGGACATTTTCAAACACAAAACTATGGACAACAGTATCTGTGGGAGGAAGGGCGCCCGGCTTGCCACAGTAGCAAACGGTGCGGCAAGAAGTGATACCGCCTCTGCCCACTGGGCCTAGATAAGGTGACCACGCCTGACTAGGCCTTTGCTGCTAACGGCTGGCCGGCGCTGCCCTCCCCCTTTTTATCTCCCGCCTAGCCCAACATCCGGCCAGCTCTCACTCCCCCTTTCCCCTCCCCTATTCCAAACCTCTCAGCCAGCCCTCTGCCTAGCAACCGCTTACAATCACCTATCAGGAAGCAGTACCTGCCCGCACCTATCAAATCCCTCCACGCAGTACCTAACCCTATAAAGCTGTGTCCCCTTCCGCAATAAACCGGACTTGCGCACAGACCTGGTCTCTGCGGCTTTCTTCCTCCCCTTGCCGTGCGTCCTCCACTCCTGAGAGCCCCTCTGATGCTGTCTGCCGTAGCATCAGACGCCACTGTGGTCTAGTCTGACCCCTCCAAACCCCCCCGTCAGCATTGGGGTGCAAGCTGCCCCAGCCGCAACTGGCGCCCGAACAGGGACCGGGGCCGGTCCGACGTGACCGCTGCCTCACCCCCGTGGGACCTCGCTCCCACCCCTTCCCCATGCTCTCAAGGTAAGGACCCCCGTTATCGGCCCCCGGCAGAAAAATGGGCGGGCGTCTATCTTCCCGCCAAGCGCCGCAAGTCAGAGCACTTGCTGGCCTACTAGCCTGCCACCAATGTAAAGTTTCGGGCAGGCAACTCCAGGCTTACTGGGATCTACTGGTCCCCTTCAACCCCTAGCTTTCCACTGCCAATCTCTCGGACCCTGATACCTATCTGAAATTAGCCCCGCCTATCAACAAGGCCAGCCACAAGCCCGAAAATCCACACAAGCTTATAAGGCAATCAACTCTGTTCCAGCAAACGCCCACCCCTGTTCACAACTCCTCAAGCTCCCTACTATCTACATGACAATGTAGCTCTGGGCTAGTAAAGGCTAATAATAGTTAATCCACTGGTATGAGAGAAAAACATGGCAACACTGGTGTTCTGTTTTATTTCCATGCTAATTCTAATTGGACTTCTTTAACCAAGATATTAAAGTTAGTACAAAAATTTTATCAAGGTTTAAAAAGAAATTTTCAGTTTTAAATCAATAATTATCTCCAGAACTTCAAGTCTCACTATAGTCTTACAGTAATTATCCAAAAATGTGTGCTAATGGTCTGCCTAACTGCTGCTCAAGTTATTTTAGCTGATTGCTGATAACTGATAGGAATGTTTCTGAGCACAGGCTTTCGTGTTGCAGGCACCATGGATTCCAGAGAAAATCTTGAAAGGTACAATCTAAAATGAGCTATATAACAGAGGATTTAAAAGCAGCTATACTAAGAAACTAAAAATTATGAGTTAATTGTAAACTGTATGTTTCTGTTACTGTGTTGTGATTGTTCTGTGTTTGTCTGTTCATTCAATGTCAGTGTATATTTTGATACCTCCGGATGGTAAATATAAATTAATAAAAATTTATAAAAGAGCTCTATACAAATGGCCAGAAATTAAATAAGCGCTTATATTAATACTTAAGGTTATTATATCAATACATGAGCTTAAATGTTAATAAGATATCTACAATAATAGAAATTGTAAGTCTTGATTGACAAGATTAACTGTACATCTTCATAAAAGGTTGTTCTTGCCCAGATTAAAATGAATAACTTATTTCTCTTCACAGGATAATATAAAGAATGTAAAATTTATATATATGAATATTAAAAAAGGTTAAAAGTTTGTGAAAATGCTAACTGAAATGTAATAAGTTTTGCAAAAAGGCGTATTTTGTCCTAAAGTAGGATGGCTAATTTTTCATGAACTCTTGAAACTTAATTTGCAGATGGCAAGCTGTAAAAGGTATTGTGATAACTTTAAGTAAGGGAATGTGTTCTATAAACATAAAATTTATCTTCAATAGTCTATATGGTTATAAATAAAAGGTTTAATAAAGCATTGTTTACATTAAAGTATTAAATGGCTAATTCCAAAAGGTCATTCTAAATATATATAAAACTGAATTGATGATGATAATAATAAAAAGTAATTTTATAACAGGAAAGATTGGCAGCAACCAGCCTCCCCTGCCAACTTACTTCTAGGAAACTGTTTCTAATATTGCATGCTAGTAAGTATTTAAAGAAAAGTTCATTATTTTAACAAGCTTGTTTAATGTTCACAGTATTGTTATAAGAGGTTTGCTTGATAACTTTGATGTAGGCTATATGGAATGTGTTTTTATTATTAAGGAAACAGAAAATAATTTTGTCCTGAAATAAAATAATTGACTACTGGAAAAAGTAGAGTATAGGACGAAACCTGAGTGAATGCTAAAACTGCAGAAGATTAATGGACAAAGAATTTTTACAGTTAAAGTTAAATAAAATTTAATGGGTCTATCTATAAAATTTTACAAGCTTTGGTGTCGGGTAGTATGCTGATGCAAAGTTGAAAATTTTTGTTCTTTCTCAAGGCCTCTCACCATTAATCTGTTTTAGTAAAAGTTCTTATCCTCAGTCAGTATACAAAGAGAGTCTGTCTTATGTTTCTTGTGCTTATCGTTTCCTTGGTGTTCCAAGAAGGAAAGCTTTATCTCTTAAAAGAACATAACGTTCAAAACTGCTTTCTCAAAACCTAATCCTGAACAGTAGCCTTTTATTCCAAACTAATTATGAAATTTGTTCTTTTACCTTGAAAGAAAAATTAAAGTAATAATTAAGTTCATTTAATATGTTATAAGCTAAATAAAAGTGTTTTACAGTGTTATAAAATTAACAACTTTTTCTTCCCTTAAACCCTCTATTAAATAAAGTCGTATGGATAAAAGGTTTCTATGAATGCTTAAAAGTGTATAAAGTTACCAATATTTCAGCATAATATTAAAAAAAAGTACAATGTGGTTAATTATAGTTTTAATTATTATAAAAGAATGTATGTCACAAAAACAACCCCTTACCATAGGTTAAAGTAACAACACTAGTATGCAGCAATCCCAAATACTGCTAGTTTGTTGCAAAAAGTTAAAGTCCAGTTACATGGCTATCACTTTGTTTTAAAACTTCCTAAGACTTTCTTTAATGTCTTCTTAGACAAATCAAGCCAGCTGCATTCCTTTATCTGTAAGAACCCAACAATAAACTTTTGCAGTGCTTTTCAAGGCTATGTGCATAGCCCAACCATCCTGTACAGTATTTACTGATAGTAATAGTAATGGAAAAGCAGCATATGTTACTTTCCAAAAAGAACAGGTTTGGCCAACTCCTTATTCATCTGCTCAATGCACAGAGCTTTGAGCCATCATTAAAGTTTTACAAATGTTTTAAGAGTCCTTGAATATTGTCTCTGATTCTGAATATGTATGCCTTACTGATAAGCACACCACTGCCCTTTTCTCCGAAAACCCCCGTGCTCAAATTCTTCTAGAAATCTTCCACGGGACCTTTGACTGCCATTACACCCCCCCCCCCCACAAGTTGCTCTAGGGCCTCACAAAGCTCCCCCTCTCCCCATTATACCACCCTTTCCCTGGCTCCAAGCCTCTCTCCAACTCCACTACTGTCTTCATGGACGCCTCTAAAACCAAGTTTGCTTATATTGCCTACTCTCCCAGCCGTGACTTGCCAACCGTTTACTGCCAAACCCATCCCGGATTGGTTCAGGTGGGCGAGCTACTAGCCATCCTCACTGCCTTCCAACACCATGGCAATGAGCCCGTCAACATCTTCACTGATAGTACGCCCTGCAAGTTTGTTCAGTTATTGCCCACACTGTTTTCTTTCCACGTGACACGCCCATTGATCAAGCACTCCGTGCCTTGCAGCGAGAGCTCGAGCTCCGCACACAGCCATGGTACATTTCTCATATTCGCAGCCATTCAGGGCTGCCCGGGCCTCTAGCCACGGGTAATTCTGCTGCCGACCAAACCGTCTCCACCCATACAATAGCCACTGTCGGAGACTTGGTCAATCAAGCCAAACTTCTCCATTCTAAGTTCCACTTTTCAGCGGCCTCACTTCAACGTCTTTTGCCGGGCCTCCCCAAGGAAACTTGCAAGCATTTGGTGCGCGCCTGTAAAACATGCGCCCCCTTCTTGCCGCTTGGACCGTTGCAGGCACAAGGGGTCAACCCCCGCGGCCTCAAGCCAAACTCCCGATGGCAAATAGACGTCACCCATGTGCCATCATTTGAGCGCCTCAAGTATGTCCATGTCACAGTCGACACCTTTTCTCACCTTTGCTACGCTGTCCCCTTACCGGGAGAAACAGCCAAGCATTGCATTAAAGCATTGCGGCAAGCCATCTTATTCATGGGAGTTCCTTGGGATGTTAAAACCAATAATAGGCCTGAGTATCGCAGCTCCTCATTCGCTGCATTTCTCCAGCTCTACAACATTACTCACCACTTCGGCATTCCATACAACCCCCAGGGGCAGGCTATAGTAGAATGCATCCACCGCCAGCTCAAAGTGCAAATTCCATAAGAGAAGAATCTACGCCCACATAGTCAACCAGGCGACATTATCACTGCCTGCCTCATTCACATAAACCTCCTCTCCTTTGATAAAAACGGTCTTTCCCCCCTCCATAGGCATTGGGGCCCCTCCTACGCACCAACAGTTGCCCCGATGGTGTTTTGGAAGGACCCAGAAACAAACAATTGGCAGGGACCCAGTCCCCTTCTCACCCAAGGCAGAGGGTTTGCTTGTGTCTTTCCAGAAAATGCCTCCCAGCCGCTCTGGATCCCCAGGAGAAACGTCAAACCCGCCACCGGCCAGCAGCAGGTTCCAACGACGGATGATGACAGCACTCGCCCATCGGATGGAGAGGCTAAATATGGCCGCAGATCTAGCTCATGACACCCTCCTCCTTGGACAGCTAGTACAGCTTGCTGTCCGCGCCTTAGCTTCAAACAAAAAACCTAAAAATCTACGCTCTCTTCTGCTTTTCATGTTGGCTCTGCTCCCCTCCACTACGGACCAGGCTAGTATAAGCCATCAGCCCTTTAACTGGACACTCTCTCTTTAGCAGCAGGAAAAGCTCCTCGCTAATAACATTACTACGGGTGCTCCCTCCTTCACAGTGCACATATGTAATCTCACCAACCTTCCTTTCGCCAGTGGTGGTTCCCTTCAAGACATTACACACAATACTCACCGGTGTTGGTACAGCTCACTTACAGGCCTTAACGGCCCCTATAATCATGAAGTCTCAGGCTTCTATATTTGTCCTTCCACGGCCAGAGGCTGTCATGACCCAGCGCACTATTACTGCCCCTCCTGGGGGTGCAAAACCATGGCCCACGGATGGTCGGGAGCTCCCAATAGGGACCCCTATCTCTCCTTTTCTTTTAAAGATAAAAGTCACTGGGGCAGCATCACACTCACTGTCAAAAACCCTAAAAATGCAGGCTGGCTACAGGGCCGTACCTGGGGAGCCTGACTTTACATGAGCAACTATGATTACAAAGCAACTATGATTATAAAGAAAAAATTCAATCCGCACACAATCCGCCGCCGTGGGCCCAAATCAAGTTCTCAATCCTCCCCACACATGGCCTCCCCCTCCTCCCTCTGTTTCTCCTTCTCCTCCTGCTACCACCTTAAATCCTTCCATCACTAGGTATCCTCCCCACCGCCAAACCCTGCCACCCCCAACCCTCTTGTAGCCCTCCTCAACACATCATTTATCTCCTTAAACTTATCCCAGCCCAACCTTACACAACGTTGCTGGCTCTGCTTCTCCGCCGAGGCTCCCTTCTATGAAGCCATAGCTACCAACGGCGCCTATCGTGCCTCCCCAGACTCCACTGGTACCTCTTGCAATTGGAACCAAACAAAAACAGGACTCACCCTCCGATCAGTTTCCCAGACTGGACTCTGTATAATAAAAATCGGCGGCAAAGTTCTCCCCTCCATGCAGTCCCTCTGCAGCCTAACTCACACCCCTAATGCAGCCGCTAAGTTCCTAATTCCCCTTAATAATACCAAATGGCTATGTTCTTCCTCCGGCCTCACTCCATGTCTCAATGTTCAAACCCTTAACTCCACCAGCGACACCTGTGTGCTCATACTCATTGCCCCCCGCGTTCTCTTTTATACTGATAACCAATTCTTTGACTCCTGGCAGCACTTCAGCTCCCCACAGCACGAGCAGAAACAGGAAGTCTTTACTGCCATCACAATTGCCACTCTTCTAGGTCTTGCCGGCGCAGCCACTGGAGCTGCAGCTCTCAGCCTCCAAGATAATTCCTTTTCAACCCTTAGGCAAGCTGTTGATGCAGACATCGCCCGCCTTGAGACTTCCATGGCCCACCTTGAAACATCTCTCAACTCCCTGTCCGAGGTCGTTCTCCAAAACCACAGGGGCCTAGACCTCCTCCTCCTAAAAGAGAGGGGCTCTGCGCAGCGTTAAGAGAAAAATGCTGCTTCTATGCTAACCACTCTGGCCTCATTCAAGATAACCTCGCACAAGTTAGGGAGGGCCTCCGCAAGGGAAAGCAGGAACGTGAAGCTGGATGGTCTTTCTCTTGGGGGCTGCCCAATGGAATCCTTTCTTACTTTCTCCCCTTTCTAGGCCTGCTCCTCACCCTTGTCCTCCTATTAGCCCTAGGACCCTGGATCATCAAGCGAATTGTCCGGCTTGTCAAAAATCAAGTTAACTCTGTCCTTAGTAAGCCCATCCAGGTCCGGTACCAGCGAATCCGCACCACCGACGAAGACGCACCAGGAGTCTCCATTAATTGCCATCCTCCCCAAATGGCCAGCCGCCTCTCAACGCACCCAAGCCCCAGCTCCCCTGCCCCTATCCCTTCTCACTGCCCATCCTAACCCCTTACCCTTACCCTTTCCCCTCCTCCGCCCTGTTTATCTAAGGCCGCCAACATTCCATCGAGGCGCTGGACTGGTTAGCCAATGACGGGCAACGGGATCGGCCCGCCAGTCAACCTAAGGCAGGGACACGGCCTTTTGCTGCCGCGCTTCCCCATGACGGGTAAGACTGGCCTCCTGTGTGGCACGGGCATTGCCCGGCTGGGCGCAATCCCGACCTAAGACAGGCACAGTCCCCCTCCCTCCTCAAATCAAGCTTTTCGGAGGAGCTTAATAAAAACAAAGGGGGAAATGTGGGAGGAAGGGCGCCCGGCTTGCCACAGTAGCAAACGGTGCGGCAAGAAGTGATACCGCCTTTGCCCACTGGGCCTAGTAAGGTGACCATGCCTGACTAGGCCTTTGCTGCTAATGGCTGGCCGGCACTGCCCTCCCCCTTTTTATCTCCTGCCTAGCCCAACATCCGGCCAGCTCTCACTCCCCCTTTCCCCTCCCCTATTCCAAACCTCTCAGCCAGCCCTCTGCCTAGCAACCGCTTACAATCACCTATCAGGAAGCAGTACCCGCCCGCACCTATCAAATCCCTCCATGCAGTCCCTAACCCTATAAAGCTGTGTCCCCTTCCGCAATAAACCGGACTTGCGCACAGACCTGGTCTCCGCGGCTTTCTTCCTCCCCTTGCCGTGCGTCCTCCACTCCTGAGAGCCCCTCTGATGCTGTCTGCCGTAGCATCAGATGCACTGCGGTCTAGTCTGACCCCTCCAAACCCCCCCGTCAGCATCGGGGTGCAAGCCGCCCCAGCCGCAAGTATCATAATTCAACTCTCCCCAACCCATGAATGTCTCACCTAATTGAAACTATCACACATGGAGCCAACCTCATTTTATCTATATCCCCTTTGTAATCTCCTTCACCTTTTTTTAATATGAAAATTTTATTTTTTAATTATTTTATGCAACTTTATTGAGGTACAATTTACATATATTAAAGTTCACTCTTTAATGCACAGTTCTGTGAGTTGTGACAAACACATACTGGTAACCACCAACATAATCAACATATAGAAAAATTCCATTACCTCCCCAGAGTCCCCTGTGTGTTTTTGTGGTCAACTTTTCCATGCTTACTCTATCTTTGGCAAGCATTGATGTATTTTCTGTCCTAGACATTTGCCTCTCCCAGAAAATGTCATTCAAATTCAAATATAATATGTAGTTAACCTTTTGGGTCTGCAATCTCTTACTAAGCACAATTTGAGATTCATCTATGCTGTTGCATATATCAAGTGTTTTTGTTACTTTTTAATGATAAGCATTCCATTGTATGAATGTACTTGATCAGGTAAAGACCATTCAGATTGTTTTTAAATTTTGGTGATTATACAGAAAGCTTTAAACAGTTATGTACAGGTTTTTTGTGCGTGTGCATACAGGTTTTCATAAAATATTGGGTTTAAGATTTAAAAACTCTTCTGGTTAAAGATATAACAAAATTTTCCATTTTAACCATGTGAACTGTATGATTCAGTGGCATTGATTATGTTCACAATTTGTGCTACTACTGCCACCACCCATTACCAAAACTGTTTAATCACCCCAAATGGAAATTCTGTACTTATTAAACAGAAACTCACTTTACATCTTACCCTAGCCCCTGATAAACTATTTTCTATCTCTATGAAATTCCCTATTTTAGATACCTCATGTAAGTGTAGTAATATATTGTCTGTCCTTTTGTATTTGACTTATTTCACTTAGCATAGTGTTTTCAAGGTTCATCCACGTTGAAATATGTAACAGAAATTTATAGTGAACTTTGATGCACATATATTTAGTTTGATGAAGTCCAATATATATTTTATTGTCTGTTCTTCATGTTTTGGGTGTCATATCTAAGAATATCTATAAAATCTAAGGTAGTGAAGATTTGCTCCTCTGTTATCTTCTAAGAGTTTTATAATTTTTGCTCTTGAATAATTTTGAGTATGTTATGTGAGATAAGTGTCTAACTTCATTTTTTTTGGCATGTGACTATCCAGTTGTCCAAGCACCATGTATTGCAGAGACTATCCTTCCCCATTGAATGGACTTGGCACCCTTGTCTAGAATAAATTGAACATAGCGGTCATGGTTTATTTCTGAGCTCTTACTTCTATACCATCAGTCTATATGTCTGTCCTTATGCTAGAACAACACTCTTTTCATTACTGTACCTTTATAGTAGGTTGGGAGATGTGGCAGTATGTTGTCCAAATGTGTTCATTTTCAAGATTGTTTTGGTTATTACATATATATTTTAAGACTGGATTTTCCATTTATGAGGGAAAAAAGACAAAGACCATTAGAAATTTGAGAGGAATTGTGTTGAACCTATAAATTGCTTTGCTTTTTGCTACCTATTTTTTCCCTTTATTAGTGAAGTTGTGGGTTTACAGAACAATCATGCACAAAATATATTATTCCCATACACCACCCCTCCACCAACATCTTACATTGGTGTGGAAATTTTCTTACAATTGATACCAGCATACTTTTATAATTGTAATTAATTAAAGTCCATGGTTAAACTTAGGGTTTCCTGTTTGTGTAGTGTAGTTCCATTGTTTTACTTTAAAATTTTTTTTCCTTCTCCTCCTCTTCCCTCATCCTACTGTTTTTGCTGTTTCCATTTGCTGTGTGAACTTCTGTATCTATTTCTCTTTTTGTCTTCTCATCTTTCTCCTCTAGGAGTCACTGGGATTTGATCCTGGTGACCTCTGATGGGGAGAGAGGTTCCCTGTCAATTGTGCCACCTCGGTTCCTGGCCTCTGCTGTGCTTTCACCTTGAATCTCCCTTTTGTCTCTCTCTTGTTGTGGCATCATCTTGCAGCATGACTCACTTGTGTGGGCACTGGTTCACCACACAGGCACTCAGCTTGCTCTGTGGGCACTTGGCTCACCACACTGGGCACTGAGTCACCACACGAGCACTCAGCTCACCATGGAGGCACTCAGCTTACCATGTGGGCACTTGGCTTACTGCACAGGTATGCTTTCTCTTTTCACCAGGAGGTCCCAGGGATCAAACCTGGGTCCTCCCATATGGTAGGCAGAGGACTTATCACTTGAGCCACATCCACCTCTCTTTAAAATTTTTATCATATCTAAAATCTAACATTTCCCTCTTTAATCACATTCAGATATATATTTCTTTGATGTTAATTGTGTTCACAATATTGTATCACTATCACCACCATTCCTACCATTCTTTCATCATTACAAGTATGAAACCTGTATGGTTTTAAATATATATATATAATTTTTAAAAGATACTTAGATTACATAAAATATTACATAAAAAATATAAGTGATTCCATAGCACCACTCCCCACACCTCCCACCCTTCCCCATATTAACTTCCTTCTTTAGTGTGGTATATTCTTTGCAAATGATGAACACATTTTGGAACACTGCCACTAATCACAGATTATAGTTTACATTGTCATTTACACTCTTCCACTCAATTCTGTAGATTATGGCCATACATATAATGACCCATATCGTCACTGCAATGTCACTTAGGACAATTTCAAGTCCTGAAAATGCCCCTGTATCACACCTCTTTGTCTCTCTCCCTGACTTCAACACCTCCAGTGGCTACTGTCCACATCAATGATATAATTTCTTCCATTGCATGAATCACAATAAGTCTATAGAAGAATACTAGTAAGTCCACTCTAGTCCATATTTTATTCCCCAATCCTGAGGATTCTGGGAAGGTGATGCCCACTCCTCTAATTGAGAGGGGAATTCAGTCCCATATGGCTGATGGATGGGACTCTCTTGCTTGCAGTTGTAGACTCTCCTCGTTCCTTGGTGTGGTGGTTGCCAATCCTCACCTTCTTGTTAGCTGTCCTGAGTGAGTCCAATGAACTGGAGAGAATGTGTTGCAACTCTGCTGAGGTTCAGGGCCCAGCTGGCACATGGACAGCAAGAGATTCAAGTCTCTTGGGCATACACCTACCAACTCCAGCACCAACTATAGGTTCAAAGAAAGGGGACAGAAGAGGCATGTGCAGAAAAGTCACATCTGAATCCAAATCTGCCACATGAGGAAGCACAAACTCCAAAGTAGGCCCTATTGGTGTGACATCAAACTCTGGACCTGGGTGTTTCCAGAGCCCTCAGGAGCCCCCACTGAGACATTCATAAGCATTACCTCTCGGAAGACCTCTGGACTCATTTTGAAGCATCTTAGCCATTTAAACTCATTTGTCTTTACCTTTTCCCTCTTTTATTCAAGGTCTTTTTCCATTTACATTGCTCACTGGTTTTGGTAGTAATCCTTCAGCACCAAGGAGGCTCATCCATGGGAGTCATGTCCAATGCTGGGGGGAAGGTAATGCATTTATATGCTGAGTTTTGCTTAGAGAGAGGCCACAATTGAGCTCTCAGGAGGTAACTCTTAGGCACCTTACAACACTAGCCTACATGCAACTTCAAGAACAAAGGCTCATAAAGATAATCATAAATATCAAGTGTCCATCAATGGGCACTAGTCATTGCCCCTGTACTTGGGTGATGGCTGGTATTCCATTAGATAATGTGGCAGAGCTCCCTAGGATGGGAATTCAATATTCTTTCAGTTGTGTGAATCTCTACCCACTGTGTCAATGCCCCATGAACACCTATATGTTTGTCCAGGTGAACTTCCTCCCCTGTATCCCCATCACTGACATGCCACACAAATGATCCTCCCCTGCCATAGTTGAAATCCTTCTGTGATCCAAAACTTATTTAAAAATGAAGCACAGAATATCACCAGATACAATTATTAGGAAAATGAAATAATAATGACAGGTTTAAACATAAGGTAAAAAATATATAATAATTTAGAAAAATTGAAATGAAAATAAAGTTTAAAAAATTGGGATATTAAAAAAATGAAAAATAATACAAATTTTTGACATTTTGTCTTTTATCACTTTGAAATTTCTCATCCTCTATGTACAGTTGGATTTTCTTCCATTTCTATTCTGGTATCTTACTTTTTTTTCATTTTGTCTTCAAAGAAGTTTTAGACCACAGTAAAATCATACATTGAATAAAGGGGACTCCTTCACACACAACATCCTCTCCACTTTCCCCCCTCCTGTATCAAAAACCTTTGTACATGTATAGTGCATTTGCCGCAACTGGTGTACTAGTATTGAAACATAGCTACCAACCATGGTCAATGGTTCACATTATGGTTTACATTTTAGACCATATACTTTCATAAAATATTTAATGAAATTTAACATGTCCAGTATCCATCAATGCAAGACCATGCAGGACACTTCTTTTGCCCTCTAAATGCCCCATCTTCCATCTATTCTCTTCCTCCCTCCCCCTCCCCTTGGGGCCCCTGGTGACCACCAGGCTTAACTCCTTGAAGGACAAGATTAATAGGTACTTGCAACAATGGTGAGGGCTAGACACATTAGTTTGTCCTCCCCTATTAGGAACTGCTCATGCTCTCAAGAGACACTCACCCCTCTCTTTGAGAACATATCAAGCCTCCCCAGGATGGGAGCCCAACAGCTTCCCACTCATTATCTGGGTCTCCACCCACTGAAACAACACACTATATCAAAGTAATCACTCACAAATTCTCTAGAAGACTGCCCCAGTTGTGCCCTGTCTCAAATGGCTCCCCACACACCTTAAATCAATAACCTTTCCTTGACGTACTGCCAAGAGAGTTTCTCAACACTGTAGTTTCAACCATGTATTCCCAGTCACCAGTGTTCACTAGCTCTCTCCCCCAGTCTTCCCACCAGTTCCAAGCACCATCCAATTCTCCCTACCCTAGCCCGTCAAGCTTGCACCACCCAATCCAGTGTATTACTACAACCCTGTCATATAACTTCACTGCACAACTACTCACTTGCAACTTGTCCTAGATTTCACCTGTATGGGCATAGGTTCACAAACTTCTCCCTATTTCCTGTAAACCTACCTTCTAGACTCTAGCTTTCTGGATCAGCTCAATTTACTTAATTCATATCAGAGAGGTAATGTAATATTTGTCCTTCAAAGCCTGGCTTGCTTCACTTAACATATGGTCTTCAAGATTCATATATGTTATCCCTTGTGTTAGTACTGTATTCCTTCTTACAGCTGAGTAAAATTCCATTGTATGTATACATCACTTTTTGCTTATCCATTCATCAGTTGATTCCAACTTTTGGCAATAGTGAATAATGCCTCTATGAACATTGTTTTGCATATATCTGTAAATGTCTTTCCTTTCAGTTCTTCTGGATATATACCCAGCAGTGGAATTTCTGGGTAATGTGGCAGATCCTACATTCCCAGCAGTAGTGGATAAAGATTCCCATTCATCCACATCCTTACCAACACTTCTTGTTCTTTGTTTTTTTAGTGGCCGCCAGTCTAATGGGTGTAAGATGGTATCTCATTGTAGTTTTGACTCACATTTCCCTAGTAGCTAGTGATGCTGAACATCTTTTCATGTGCTTTTTACCCATTTTTATTTCTTCTTTGGAGAAGTGTCTGTTCAAATCTCTTGCCCATTTTTTAAATAGGTTGCTTTCTTTTTATTTTTGAAATATAGGATTTATTTATGCTGGATATTAGGCTCCTATCAGATCAATAGTTGCCAAATATTTTCTCCAATTGGGTAGGCTGTCTTCTCATTTTCTTGACAAACTCCTTTGAGGTACAAAATGTTTTAATTTTGAGGAGGTCCCATTTATCTACTTTTTCTTTCGTTGCTGATGATTTGGGTGTGAAATTCATGAAGCCATTTCCTATTAAAATATCCTGTAGGAGCTTCCCTACATTATCTTCCAAGGTCTTTATGGTCTTGGCTCTTATATTTAGATCTTTGATCCATCTGGAGTTGTTTTATTTTTTTTATAGGGTGTGAGATAGTGTTCCTCTCTCATTATTTTTGATATGGATATCCAGTTCCCCAAGCACCATTTGTTGAAGAGGCCATTTTCTCCCAATTGATTGGACTTGGTGGACTTGTTGAATATCAGATGACTGTATATGCAAGGATCTACATAAAAACTCTCAATTCAGTTCCATTTGTCAATATGTCTATCCTTGTGCCAATAGCATGTAGTTTTGACCATTGTAGCTTTGTAATATTATGAGTCAGGTAGTGTGATTACTCTGATTTTGTTTTTCTTTTTCATTATGTCTTTGGCTATTCAGGGCCTCCTGCCTTTCCAAATAAATTTAATTATTAGTTTTTCCAATTAAGCAAAAATTGTTGTGCTGATTTTATTGGGATTGCATTAAATCTGTAGATTAGTTTGGGTAGGTAGACATCTTAATGATGTTTAGTCTTCCTACCCATGAACAGGGAGGGATTCTTCCATTTATTTAAGTCTCCTTTGATTTCATTTAAGAGTGTTGTGTAGTTTTCTGTGTATAAGTCATTTATGTCTTTAGTTAAATTTATTTCTAGGTATTTGATTTTTTTTTTTTTTAGTTATTACTGTAAATAGTATTTTTTTCTGGATTTCCTCCTCAGATTATTCATTACAGGTGTACAAAATGCTACTGATTTTTGCAGATTGATCTTATAACTTACAACTTTACTGATCTCATTTATAAGTTCTGGAAGTTTTTTGTGGATTTCTCAGGGCTTTCTATGTATAGGATCATGTCATCTGCAAATAGTGAAATTTTTACTTCTTCCTTTCCAATTTGCATACCTTTTATAACTTTTTCTTGCCTCAGTGTTCAAACAAGTACTTGTAACACAATGTTAAATAGGAGTGGTGATAGTGCCTTGTTCCTGATTTTAGAGTGAAAACTTTTAGGATTTCACCATTATATATGATGTTAGCTGAGGGTTTTTCATATATACCCTTTATCATATTCAGAAAGTTTACTGTTATTCCTATCTTCTGCAGTGTTTTTATCAAGAAAGGGTGCTGTGTTTTCTTGAATGTTTTACTGCATCTACAGAGATGATCATGTGATTTTTTTCTTTTGATTTGTTTATGTGGTGTATTACATTGTTTTTCTTATGTTGAACCATCCTTACATAACCAGGATGAAACCCACTTGGTCATGGTGTATAAGTCATTTTATGTGCTGTTGAATATGATTATCTAGTATTTTGTTGAGGATTTTAGCATCTAGGTTCATTAGAGAGATTGGCCTCTAATTTTCCATTTGTGGCATCTTTGTTTGGCTTTGTTTTTAGGGTAATGTTGGCATCATAGAGTGAGTTAGGCAAATGTTCTTTCTACTTCTTTATTTTAGAAGAGTTTAAGTAGGATGGGTATTTTGTTCTTTCTGGACTATTTGGTAGAATTCACCTGTGAAGCCATCTAGTACTGGGCTCTTCTTAGTTGGGAGGTATTTGATGACTGATTCTCTCTCTTGTGATTGGTCTGTTGAGTTCATCAATTTCTTTTTTCATCAGTGTAGGTTGCTTGTGTGTTTCTAGGAATTTATCCATTTCCTGTAAATTGTCCATAATGTTGATATACCATTTTCAAAGTATCCTGTTATTATACTCTTTATTTCTGTGGGGTCAGAGATGATATCCCCTTCCTCATTTCTTATTTTGTTATTTGCATATTCTCTCTCTCTTTTTTTTGTTAGTCTAGCTAAGGGTTTGTCTTTAATGATCTTCTCCAAGAACCAGCTTTTGGTTTTGCTTATATTTTCTAGTGCTTTCTTATTTTATATTTCATTTAGTTCTGCTTTAATCTTTGTTAGTTCCTTATTTCTACTTCCTTTAGAGTTCGTTCATTTTTCTTTTTCTAATTCCTCCAGGTGTGCACTGATTTCTTCAATTTTGGCTCTTTCTTCTTTTTTAGTATATACTTTTATGGCTATGAATTTCCTTCTCAGTACAGTTTTTGCTGCATCCCATAGGTTTTGATATGTTGTATTGTCATTTTCATTTGATTCAAGGTAGTTATTGATTTCTTTTGAAATTTCCTCCTTGACCTACTGTTTGTATAAGAGTATGTTGTTTAACTTCCATATCTTTGTGTCTAATCTGGTTCTTTAGCACTTAATGTTTTCCAGTTTCATTGCTCTGTGGTCAAAGAAATTACCTTATATAATTTCAATCTTTCTGAGTTCTTTGAGAATGTTTCTGTGGCCTATCATTAGCATGTGTCTTTCTTGGATAATGATCCATGTGCACTTGAGAAGAATCTATATCCCACTGTATTTGGGTGTAGTGTTCTGTATGTGTCTATTAGGCCCAGATCCTCTAATGTGTTATTCGAAGTCTCTGTTTATTAATTCTCTGTCAAGATTCTATCTAGGGGTAGTAATGGTGTACTAAAGTTCTCCAGTATAATTGTAGAGGCATCTATTTCTCCACTTAGTTTTTCCAGTGATCGCTTCATGAATTTTGAGGTCCCCTGGTTAGATGCATAAATGTTTATGATTGTTCTCTCTTCTTGAAAGAGTACCCCTTTTAGTAATATATACTGTCCATATTTATCTCTTTAATAAGTTGATCCATGACATTTGTTTGGATAGCTTTGATTAGATATTTGATGGTCAGAATCTCTTCCTAGTTTTTAGTTGTTCATTGGCCTGGGACATGTCTTCCTGTGTCTTGTTATGGTTCTTAATTTTTTCACTGCCTGGTCATCTTTTTTTTTTTTTGATGGGTTCATTCCATTGATTAGATTCTTTTGTTACTCTAGGGTTTATTTAGCTGCTGTTTGTGTGTGTGTGTTAAGTTTCTCTTTGACACTTTGTTCTTCTTTATTTTATTTCCTTGCTGATTTCTATGTTTCCTTGAAGGAAAAAGATTAGGACCAGAGAAAGCAAAAGAGGTAAGAAATGAAAAAGGATAATAGTAATGATAATAGAAAAAGTTATAAAAAGAACCATGTAAGACCTAGGAAAATGAATATTTAACTTTTGTAAGCAGTATAGAGTATCAGGAATAATAAAGTGGAGTACCTACAATGAAATGGAAATCCAAATAGAGAAAATTATAAAGAATGAAATATAATGCCAGAATGATGAGGAGCGATGGAAAGAGAAAAGAAAGCACAGAAAGAAAAAAAAATAGACAAGTTAGAAATATAAGCCAGAAAAACTGAGGACTAAACAGAGAGCTGGGATGTAAGAATAAATTGAAAGGGGAAGATAGGAAGATGAAGGAAGGAAAAGAGGTAGCCATGGTAGACAAAATTGGTATACAAAGAAAAGGGGACATCACAGAGGAGGAAGCACAGTAAACAAGAAACTAGCTAGCAACACCAAATTTTTAAAAACACAAAAGAAATAAAGAAAAAAATGGGGGTGGAGAGAAAGAGGAAAGAAAAACAAAGAAAAAATAAAAACAGACAACCACACAAGCAAGCAGGTAAACAAACATTAAGAACAGCCTTCCTTCTTAGGCCACTGTGGAGCCTCTCAGGCTGCAGGTGTTTATCAATCAATTTTCCTGCAGCTTTCCCTCTGCAGGTTTTGAAGTGGGTTTTAGTGAGTAAACTAAGTTCAATGTTTTTAAAAAGTAACATTTTTTTAGGAAAAATAAGAGACCCAAGAGAACATAGCACAAATATAATGTCTATGTTTTTCCTCTCCTAAAGATACAGCTGAATGTTGGATATCCCAGTGGATCACTGCTCTAAAAGGAGCCAGGAATCAAACTAGGGTTCAAGGCAGAAATTCCTCCACTGAGCTAAACTTTCTCTTTGGGTCAGTTAGCTCTTCAGAATGCTATCCAGTCACTTTCCCTCAGGCAGGTTTGTCCTGCCCCTTTTCTATTCTTTTGCTTTCTGTCCCAGGGCAGCAGGACACAATAGCCTGTGGGAGGGACTCCCTGCTCACTTGTCCAATCAGGTTGAGTTCACTTTTGAAATTCAAATGAAACCATGGTGACTGAATACACCACAGACAAAAAAGACTTTTGAAATTCAAATGGGACCCTGGTGACTGAATACATCACAGATAAAAGACTCTCGACCCTCTTCTAAACCACAGACTCCTCCCAGAGGACCCTAAACATGTACTTGGAAACTTATTAAGCACTTCCTACTGCCTGCCTCCCTGAGGGAAGTTGATATTTTGATAGTTTGCAGCACAGACTAGTCAATTGCCTGACTCCACCTTCTCCCAGTTCAGGCTCCTCCCTCTCAGGGTGGCTAGGTAAATCAAGCTGCCTCAGCAGATTCACCTCTCCCCTCTTCCTGGTGCCACCTTGAGTTAGTTGACTCAAAGGTCAAAGGGGGTCAGGTAAACAAACCCACAGAAAGGAAATCCCTCTCCAAACTTCACCACAACCCTACCACTCTCAGGGAACACTCAGAGAATGCTCCCTCTCACTGGGTGGCTGGTGGGAGTTGGGGCTCTCAGTGGCTTACTGCCTTAAGGGTGGGACTTAACCTTCCTGTGTCACAGTTTCCAGCATCAGGAGCTAGAAACTTCCAGTCTGCCCTTTTCCCCTCCCCCGACAGCAGCAACAGCCAGGCGTGGGTGGAAAAATCCAGTCTGCCCTTTTCCCTTCCCCCGACAGCAGCAACAGCCAGGTGTGGGTGGAAAAATCCAGTCTGCCCTTTTCCCTCCCCCCGACAGCAGCAACAGCCAGGCGTGGGCGGGAAACTCAAGTCTGCCCTCCACCCCAGCAACAGCAGCCACCAATCCCTAAACCCTGCCCCTTCCCCCAGCAACAGCGACAGCCAATCCCTAACCACCACCCCTCCCCCATCCAGTACCGCCCACTGACCTTTCACCGGCAACCAATCAGAACAGGGCGTGGCTTCGACCAATCAGCCTTCCCCAGCCCCTATAAAACTGTTGCCTCTCCCTCAATAAAGTGGACTTGCGTGTTTACCTTGTCTCCGCGGTAGTTCTTCTGCCGTGCGCCCTCCAGTCCTGAGAGCCCCCGACAAGGGCCTGGCCTCCCTTGTCCCCAGTTCGTCGCCTGCTTCTCCGGGCGACCCCTTCGTCACCGGCTTCGCCGGGTGACCCCATCAGCCGAACCGCGCAACCCCTTGTGAGACCGATCCCTTGTCTGCTGCCGGACCGACCCCTCGTCCCAAGTGGGACCGACCCCTCGTCCCAAGCGGGACCGACCCCTCGTCCAGAGCTGGACCGACCCCTCGTCCGCAGCCAGACCCCACCTCTACCGACCGAGCAAGCCGCCGCACTCTTTGTTCATTTTATTTCCTCTTTGGGAAAATGTCTATAGAGATCAAACTTTTACCACATATATGGTTTCCATATATTTTCTCCCATTGAGTAGGCTGCCTTTTCACACTCTTGAATAAGTAAGTCATTTGAAACACAAAATGTTAATTTTGAGGAAGTACCATATATCCATTTATTTCATTTCTTTATGCTTTGGGTGAAAAGTTTACTAAACCGTCACCTACCACATGATATTGAAGATGTTTTCTTAAATCATATTCTAGGAAATTTATGGTTCCAACTTTTATATTTAGGTACTTTGTGCATTTTAGAAAACAGATATTTAAACAAATACATTTACATAAATATTCATGGCAGCAGTATTCACAGCAGCCCAAAGGTGGGATAAACTCCTTTGTCCCTCCAACTGATAAAATTGATAAACCAAAGGTTGCATTTTTGTACAATGGGATATTACTAAGCTATAAAAAACCATGAAGTACAATACACGACACCATTGGGATGTACATGAAAATGTTATACTAAGTGAATAAAGCCAGAAAGAAAATGTCACATTTTTTATGATTCTATGTATATTAAATAGACCACAGAGGTAATTCCAGATACAAGGAAGCTCAGCAGTGGTTGCCAGAGTCTGTGAGAAGGAATTTCAGGACTAAACCTTAGTGGTATGGGGTTACCTTTTGGGATAATGAAAATATTTTGGGAATTAGATAGGAATAATGGCTGTACAATATTGTAAATTTACTAAATGCCATAAATTTTGTGCAGAAAAATGGATAAGTATACACTTTGTAAATTGTACTTCAATAAAAATTCAAGTAACAATTCCTTTCAGGAAATGGATGTAGCTCAAGCAGCTGGGCTCGCATTTACCATATAGGAGGTCCAGGGATCAATGCCCAGGACCTCCTGGTGAAGGCAAGGTGACCCATGCACTAAGCTGGCCCATGCATTGTGCTGACCCATGCATGGGAATGCCACCCCGTGCGGGAGGGCCAGCTGATATGGAAAGCTGGCACAGCAAGGTGATGCAACAAGAGATACAGAGGAGAGACAATAAGAAGATATAGAACAGGGAGCTGAGGTGGTGCAAGAGAATAATTGCCTCACTCCTACTCCAGAAGGTCCCAGGATTGGCTCCCAGAGCCACCTAATGAGAATACAAGCAGACACAGAAGAACACACAGCAAATGGACACAGAGAGCAGACAATGGGGAGTGGGGGGAGAAATAAATAAATCTTTTTAAAAATTTCCTTTCAAATAGGAAATATAATATGTACTTATATTTAATCAAATTAAGATTTACATAATTTGGTACTGTTGGTTAATGGAGAAGTTTATTTTATTAAGGAAGTTGAATTTTGATAAATTTTTAGAGTAAATTTTTGGTAGACAATATTATGTGCTCATCAGTTATATGGAAATAGCATTCTAGAGCAGATAACTGTGCTGATACTATTCACCTTTTTACAGAATCAAGTTATTATAAGGACTACCTCATTTATTCATCTTAATACTGTAACCACTTGCAATAATCAGAAGCCAATTAACATAAAGCCAGCAATATATTTCATTTGAATTCTCTGATTATTCTGACAGGTATTCATGTAGCTTTCCAACATCTCACATTACTTTCAATTGAAGCAGTTTACAGAGATTGTGTTTCATGCATTAGTTTCCTACATCCTCTGTAACAACTTGCCACAATCTTGGTGTATTATAACAACACATATTTATTTTGAGTTCTTAGGTCAGAAATCCCAAATCAGTTTTGCTTGTCGCAACCCAATGTGTCACTTGGGCTGCAACCCTTCTGGAAGTTCAGAGAGAGAAAACTTTTCCTTGCCTTTTCAGTCTCTAGAGCTGCATTCCTTGCCTCTTCTGCTTCTGGTAGCTCATAGTATTCCTTGACCCTTGATTTCTTCCTCCACCATCAGCCTATTTCATAATCTCTTGGAATCTCTGTCTCTGTGGTGGTTGTAACATCACCTTCTCTCTTATGTATAGTCAAATCTATGACTGACTCCTATTTTTTCCAGAGGTACCAGGGATTGGACCCAGGACCTTGTACACGGGAAGAAGGTACGCAACCACTGAGTTACATCCACTCCCCAATTAAGGTTGGTTTTTTCTTTTACATGGTAAAGGGATGCAAACCAAGACCTTGTACATGGGAAGCAGATGTTCAACCTCTTGAGCTACATCTGCTCCCCTGACTCCTAATGAGAACATTTGAGTAAGCACATAGGTCCCACTCAGACAATACCTTCATCTCAAGATCCTTAACTTAATTACAAATGCCCTTTTCCTATATTGATTAGCATTCATGTTTTCTAAGAATTAAGAACTAGGAATCTTTGAAGGTCCAGGAACAATTATTCTGTCCACCATATTCAAAACACATCACTGAGTGGAAACTCCTAATCCAATTATATGTTATAGTTTCCTGGCTGCTTTGACAAATACTACACAATGAATTGGGTTAAACAGTAGGAATGTTAGGACTCCTGGTCTCAGAGTCTAGACAAGGTAATGCCCTATCCTTTCTCTTCTGGGTTCCAACGACTTTTTTTTTTTTACTTTAATGTTCTTATCCCTACGATATCTTTTTTTTTAATTAAATTGTCCTTTTTTTAAAGATACATAAATTTCAAAACATGTTACATTAAAAAATATGAGGTTCCCACATACCCTACCCTCCACCCCCCATTCCTCCCATATAAACAACCTCTTTCATCATTGTGGCACATTCACTGCATTCGGTGAATACATTTTGGAGCACTGCTGCACTGCTGCACTGCATAGATTATAGTTTACATTGTAGTTTATACTCTCCCCCAGTACATTCAGTGGGTTATGGCAGGATAAATAATGTCAAGCATCTGTCCCTACAATATCATTTAGGACAACTCCAAGTTCCAAAAATGCCCCCACACCACATCTCTTTTTCCCTCTCCCTGCCCTCAGCAACTACCATGGCCACTTTCTCAAGATCAATGCTACAGTGTCTTCCATTACTAATAAAATAGTTGACTTCTTGGTTCTGGCTCCACCCCACAGCATTCTCTTTTATAAGTCCTCCAGTAATAGGATTAAGACACAACCTCACACAGAACACATTTGCATCTGTACCGTTAACCACACTTCTCATCCACCTCTTGGTTTACTGTGCTATTCAGTTCCTATTCTCTAGCATTCTGTCAATTGGCATTTACATTCCAGACTACCATTTTCAGCCACATTCCCATTTATAAACTAGCTGTGATTCCTATTTGTTACCATCCACTCTTTATATATTCCCACAATTTTACAATAAAGCTAATTAAAACTTCTACATACATTAAACATCAGTAGTCCATCTCAGTTGTCCTCTTATCTCCTTTAAGAATCAACCACCTATCACTAGGGCTTGAAGATATTTTACTACTATTTCTTCTAGAAGCTTTATGGTACTTGCATTTATATTTAGGTTTTTGATCCATTTTGAGTTAATTTTTGGATAAGATGTGAGATGCATCTGTGTGAAGTATAGCAAATGTACATCATTACTGCAGGCTGGTGGGAATGTGGACATGCATGGGAAAAATACAAATGTAGTGACCCATGGACTGTGGTTAGCAGTAGTAATGTAATATGCTTGCATCTATGCAAAAGATGCACTGTGTTGATAATGGGTCAAAATGGAGAATGTGTGCCAAAGGTACATTATGGATGTAGTAATGATCAGATGATACTATCTGTAACAAATGTTTCACCACGCTGTGGTGCATTGATAGATGGATGTTGTTTGGGAATTCTGCACACGTGCATGATTGTTTTATAAGTTTACAACTTCTGTCATAAAAAAATATATTTAAAAAATAATAATAGGGTGGGTTGAGGAAAATACACCAAATGAAAAATAAGGACAATAATTAGTAGTAAGATTTTCACAATATTCTTTCATAATCTGTAACAAATGTCTCACAACAATGCAAGATGTTGGTGAAGGATTGATATAAGGGACCTTTGTATAATGCTATGCATGTTTGCTTTGTAAGTTCACAACTTTTACGATACACTTATTGTGTATGTTCATATATAAATGATAAAAAGATAATAATACTGGGGTGAGTTGGGGGAAAACACTTTGTTAATAGTAATATCTTGACAATGCTCTTTAATCATTAGTTTAAGATGTTTAACAACAATGCAAGGTATTGGTGGTAGGGTGAGTTATGAGAGTATTGTATGATGCTGTGTATGTTTGTTTTGTTAAGTTCACATCTATTACTATATACTTGTTTATGTAGTTTATGTGTGAATGATATACTTCAATAAACTTTGAAAAAATGAAAGAAAAAAGACACAACCTGATTCAATTGGCCAAATCTGAACTAAAAATAATATATGCAAAAGGTCCTGTTTATAATGGGATCACACCTACAGAAAAAGGATTAAGATTGGGAACAGGCTTTTTTCTGGGATACATCATTCAACCTGCTGCAATCACATATGTATGATTTTCTAAAAGAGTAAGTCAAGGTGAGAAGACTGAGCTCTAAACCTGGTTCTGCTGCATGTTTAATACCTCTCTATGCAGCTGTTTCTTCACCTAATAAGGAAGGAAGAGGATGAGATCACTTATTTTAAACTTTCTCTTTAAAAATGAAACCATGGCCTTTAAATAATTGTCATCCCATTTATAAAACTGATTAAAGCAGAGAGGCTTTAGTTCCCTTCCTGGATTCACCTGGTTAATTCCAGCTGGGGTTGAAAGTTCAGATTACCATGGAGAGAAGAGGACTGTTTACCGGCCTTCATTTGTGCTGTCCCCTTCACACTCATTGTTTCCAAGTGGGTGTGATGAGTCCACCTGACATAGTTCCTCGCTGACAATATGACAGAAAAATGTGGCGCTTACTAGCCACATCTTGCACCTTTCAGTTTAGTCACAAGGATGCCGAGTGGAGAGGAGGCTCTCCTCTGCACTCAGACCCCTGACCATCCCTTGGCAGGGAACTGGGGTACCACCTGCTTCTTCAGGGCAGGGAAGAAAGATCATCTCGCACTCAGTCTCTTAAATACTATCACAGCAAGGGGATCAGAGCACCACTTGTTCCTGACAGGAGAATGGAGCAAGCTCTTCTGTTTCTGTTGACAGTTATGGTTTGGAGGCTCCTGCATTGCCCTGCTGGAATATATAGTAGGTAACTAGACAAACCAGGGTGACTCCTCAGTCTCCTAAACATCCTGCCTTCTAAATTTCAGCAAATTTCTCTGCTCGTGATATTGTGTTATTCCCAGTATTTCTAATTTCAAGCGGGAAAATCTAGGAGAATTTGGGCTATTGCCTCTGGGATGAACCTGAAGAATATTCTCAAAAATAGAGACATGTCCTAGAATATCTTGACCAAAAAGGCATGTTCATGACTCTGATGGCTTTGTTATTTCCCTCCACCCCCATTTCTGTGATACAGAGTGTGACCAGGGATGAATAAGAAACAATGTCCTCACAACATATTACTAATTTAACCCAGCCTCCATAGGGCCAGGTGTGAAGAAATAAGTAGTCCATTTTCCCATCGAATGGTTGGATTTTAAGTGAAGAAGATACACTCAGGTGCTGAGTAAGTAACTGGGATATGCTCAGGCATGTCATGAACATAGTAGTACGAGATGGGTAAAAGAGCATACATCATGGTCAAATTGGGGAGGCAGGTGCATTAGAGTTCAATTTTATCAGTACTATGGGTACTGGTGTTGAGGCTATTACAAGAATTTTATGGGCCTCTGAGCAGAAAAAATCCCCCAAATTCCCCAGAATCAGTATTGAATATCACACATTTTATTTTGCTAATTATTTTTTAACACTTCCACTAAGATATAAACTCTTTGAACTGGGAACTTTGTATATTTTACCACTTAATTCCCAGAAAAAGTCCAGGTCTGGAACACTAGAGAATTTCAATAAATATTTGTGAATTAATTTAATGTTTACGTGTGATAGAATAAGTTCACTTACATTTAAGATACTTATCCTATATGGCCATTTATTCCTATATATTTGTGAGTTATATTCTCCTTAAAGATCACATGGATGCTATGGACCCTCTCCCTAGTTATGCAAATAAACTAACAGAAGCAGATATGCTACAGCCACCCTTAAATGCTTTGATGATGCCTTGAATTACATAGCTCAAATTATTTGCATTTCATGGACTTCAGCTTTATAATAAATTTATGGGGCAGGAAAGAAATAGTAACTCATCTGAAGAGGGGTCAGAGCTCAGCATGCAGCTCTTGCTCTTTCCCTAGCCAGCCTTAGTGAAGGTTTAACTTTCAAGATGCATAATCTTCCGGGGGAGCTGTTTCTTTCCCTCAGGTTTTTCTATATTAGCACCATTTAATCCAGATAAAGAGTGGAGATTTGTAGGGAAAACTTAGAAATGGGTCACCAAAGGTCAGTGCCACATGAATGCAGTAATGAGTGTTTGCACGCCCTGGTTGTTGTGTGGCATGGTGAAAATGTGTAATGACTTTCCACCTCGTCCTCATCTAGATCTCTCTATATTTTGTGGCAAAATCAACTTGGCATTTTTTAAAAATGATGAGCATCCATTTACCACAGGCATAATATTTTTTCCATTAACTTATCCTACTAGGATTCGTGATCCATCATTCCCTCCTCCCCTGAGTCTCAGCCCCTTTGAAAGTTGCTGGGAAGCTCCCTTCTCTGTGGCTCCCAAGATTACCACACTTGCTGGCCTTAGAAGAATTTAGAGTTTCGCCGTCTTCAGAGTTGTATTACTTATCTGCACAATCTTGCCCCCAACCACCTCTTCAACCTAATCTACCATTCTCTTCCTCAGTCCACTTTTTTCCATACAGGCTTCCATGCTGTTTCATTTTGTTTTGCTTTGTTTTAAAACAGGCCAAGTAGGCTCTACTTAAGTGCCCTTGAACTTTGTCTACTCTTGTCTGGTATGATTTCTCCCTAGATATTCACATGGTTTGCTTCTTCACTTCATTCAGGATTCCAATAAAATATACCTTCATCAAAGAGGCCTATACCACCTATCTAGAGTAGCACCATCTCTATTCTCTTTCCTTGGTTTTCTGGAGTGCACTTATCCCCACCCAGATAATATATTTGACTGTAATTTCCCACTAGAGTTTAAGTTTGATTGGGAGAAGAATATTGTGTTTTCCTCATGGCTGCATTCCATACCTGAAACACAATAGGAATTTCCAGAGTGAGCTAACGCTGTGTGCAAGAGATATTTCATTTTCCCCTTTTCTAAGCCAAGAACTAACTCTTCCAATGCACTACTCATTTTGTCCTCCAGGTGGTGCCAATGGACCTTGCATCTGCTAACACCTGATCCCTACACCAGGACTGTTGCAAAGTATTAGAATAAGTTTAGTTTTCCATATGCTCTGTTCTTGAAATCTGGACTTCTTTTCTTAAATGACATCCAGAATCTCCCTTAAACTTATTTCTTCTTATTCCTGCAGGAAGAGAAAACATGGGCCTCTACCAAATATATTTCAGTGCATCATGTCACTTAATCTTTCCAACCCCACAATTAAATTAGTATCCCCATTTTGGCTAAATGAAAACAGATTCAGAGAGTAAGTTGCCACAACTTACAACAGTAACCAGTGGAACCTAGATAAGAATACAGGTTTGGCTGCAAACTCTTGCAGATCTTTTGTTTTTATCTAACTTATATGTTCCCTTGATGAGGCTTCAAGAGACCTGCAAGACTTGAGTTAATTTGCATTTCAGAGACCTTCCAGACTATCTGCCTCTTTTTTTCCAAACAGGTTTATTTTTACACACAAGGAAAACCTCTAGGGCACTTTCTTCCAGAGACTCAAAGTCCACGAACAGCTAATACATCATCTTCCAAGTTGGTGGATGTCACACACATTATCCTCACTGTAGACACAGGCCAGGAAGACAGAGCAGGTGCATCGTGGAAGGAAACAGAAAGTATCTGGTCCTCAGGGAAAGGATGTTATCAATTCTTCCTCTGGGCCCGGGGCTAAGGTAGTCAAGAAAGTTGGCAATGGAAATGCTTAAATATAATCTGAAAGTTGGGGGAATTAGGGGAGAGTAACAGACTCACACAGTCATAAAGTTATTGCCAGATTTGAAATCATATATCAGGTCTCATGAAACGTTAAAAAAATTTTCCTTCAATGCTATGTATGTCCTTTCATGTCTAAGGATGTCATTCTAGGCAGAGGAAAAAATCTAAGTAACACTAACTTAGCTCAGCCTTGACAAATTTATAATATCAGAGATAATTAAATATGTTCAGAGATTTTGATGATGTGTCATTTCTCCTTTCATGCTAAATTTCACTCAGATTCCTTTGTCTCTCTTACTTAAAACTAGACTCAGGAAAGTTTTGAGAAGGTTAAGCAACCAGGAAAACTCTTAGAACTGAGAAAACTGAGAAAGCTTTCTGAAATAAGGAGATGGTACCTTAGAACACAGCAAACAACTAGGTTTCTGCTTGATTATTATGCAGTATTAATACAGTATTAATACATTTCTCCCTCCAATAAAAATACTTCTATTCCCCAATTGGTAACCCTGTAACAATGAGATTTCTCTTGAGAGTTACCCTAGGGAAGTGGATGTGGCTCAAGTGATTGGGCTTCTGCCCAATATGAGAAGACCTGGGTTTCATCCCTGGGGCTTTTTTTAAAAGAAAAAGCATGCCCATGTGGCAAGCCAGTACCCACATGGAGAGCCAAGTGCCTGCATGGTGAGTCAGTGCCCATGCAAGTGAGTCATGCAGCAAGATGATGATACAACAGAAAACAGATGAAGGGGAGAGTCAAGATGAGGTGCAACAGAAACCAGGAACTGAGGTGGTGCATTTGACAGGGAACCTCTCTCCACATCAGAGGCCCCCAGGATCAAATCCCAAAGGAGAAAAACAAAAGAAGACAAAGAGAAATAGACACAAAAGATCACAGTGAATGGACAGAGACAGCTAAAAAAAAAAAAACAACCCCAAACAGCACAGCAGGGGGAAAGGGGAGGGAAAGGGGAAAAATTTACCCTAAACCACTACCTCCTCCCCTCCTCTGAAGTACATGACTACAAGTGGCAACAATGTAGGAGAAATTAAATAAATCATTAAAAGGAAAATTGCACAGCTGCCTCTTGAGGGCAAAGACAGTCCATTTTAATGTTTTGGTTTTCTATCAAGCTGACACAGCTAATAATATTTCAGTCTGACTATATGCTTCAAAGCCAAGCCTAGTATTGCTTCCTGTCATGCTGGAAGGAGTCTTGGCTTCACAGATGGCTCCACCGTAGTCTGAGAATACAACCTTTCTTTCCCAGACGTAGGCAAGCTCAGCTGTAGAGACTTTCAAAGAGATAACATTCTGTTGAACCAAACACTTGGCTCAGTAGGACTATCCAAGTCAAGAAAAATGAGATGAGTAGATTTATGACAGAAATCGTTATTAAAATGTGTTTCAGTAATATGTTAGCATACATACAATAAACACATATACAATAAACACACATACATTATGTACACTCTACCAAACCTTACCGATAGCCACCATGAGATTAACCAATAAATTAAAACCAAAATGTGGGTAATAGTAGGTGGAACTAAAGGCAAAGTTTCCATATTTTGTCTGTTAAGATATTTCAGATTTCTCAGAATTTTCCTGAGGAAAAACTGACCAGAGACTTTTAAAATTAAATATGTAGTATCCACCCCTTACCCTCAGAAAGAAAGAAAAAAAGGATTCCAGATGATGCAGTTACAATAAGTGTGCTTCTCAGACCAGAAGCATTCATTCCACTTCAAATTCTCACCTCTGCACCTTTCGGCTTCATGGCACTCTGCCTCTCAGCTGGGGCAGGGAGGGCACTTGGCCTGGGTGCATCCTGGGCTCTGGGTAGAGAGGAAGACTGAAGGATGGTAGCAGGGGCGCCACACTCCTCTGAGCAGATGCCTAGCACATCGACTGTGTACAAGAGCTGTCCAGGTCACTGCAGATGCTCTCACGCTGGGCCAGGCTGAAGTCCCAGGGTTTGCTGGCCAGGCAGTCTTTGTGCCCAGGGCTTCAGTGTTTGCAGGAGGGGTCCTCCTCACTGCTGCCACCATCACCACTACCTTCCTCCTCATCTATGCCATCTGAGCAGGAACATAGTGGGAGTCCTCCCTGCTACTTCCATTCCTTCATTGATAGTGTTTTGGTTTGGCTTCATTGTCCACTTGGACTTCCCTATTGTTGCACCCCTTGTCCTTTGGCTTGTAGGAACTGATTTTGGAGCTGGTCATCATGTGCTCTTGTATTGTTACTAATTTCAGAAAGACTGGCTGTGTCTTTGGGAAAACTTTCTTTTTGACATCAGCTTGGACTTCTAACCTGCTGCATTTTCACTTGCCCATGGACGGAATGCTCCCTCTCAGCAAGTCCAGAGGGGCCTACAAAGCAGGCTATTTCCCCATAAGTGTTGCAAGACACTGAGTTCAACTATAGGGCTTACACTGGTGAACAATACAATAGTCAGGCCTTCAGTCTGTCTTACCCCATGCTGGGATTCTTGCCTACTTGCTAGGCATCTGCCACTCTTATAGGACCATCATCATCAAACTCAATTTTCACCACTTTTCCCTTGCTTGTCCTAACTCCATAGCCTTCTCCATGACAGAGAGAAATGGGCATGACCCCAAAGACATATGCCAGCATAATGGGGATGCCAAGATCAATATATGGACATATGCAGCAATAACTGGGGATGTCATACCTCACAAAGTCACTCCTACCATAGCCAAAGTTCTCTTGTGCTTGGAGGTTTTTCATTCCTCCCATCTGCTGAGGATCTTCCTGCCATCACAAACATGAACAGAAGTGACTATAGCAGGAGTGGCAGTGCCAGCCATGAGGAAATTCCCTACTAGAGCACCAATGAATGTGCCCAGAATTGTCTTCCTCTTGCCACATTGTTTCTTTTCCCCAGAATGTGCAGCTGGAGGGGCTGAGATAATGCAAGCCTGAGATTTCTTTCAGGCAAAGCCTGAAAAATCCACAGCCATATTCTGCACAGGTCATGTGATTATAGTTTCCAACATTCCTTTTTTTTTTTTTTAAAAGACTTATTTTTATTTTTTTCCCCTCCCATCCCCCAGTTATCTGCTGTGTCCATTCACTGTGTGTTCTTCTGTGACCGCTTTCATCCTTATCAGCGGCACAGGGAATCTGTTTCTTTTTGTCGCGTCATCTTGTGTCAGCTCTCCGTGTGTGCGACACCATTCCTGGGCAGGCTGCACTTTCTTTTGCGCTGGGTGGCTCTTCTTACGGGGTGCACTCCTTGCGCTTGGGGTTCGCACCATCAACAGGCGCCCCTGTTGTCACCTTCTTAGCCACCCTCCAGGAGATAGAAGGTTGCAACACTTTTTTTTTTAAAGATTTCTCTCCCCTTCTTCCCCACCCCAGTTGTCTGTTCTGTGTCTATTTGTCGCGTCGTCTTTGTCCGCTTCTGTTGTCAGCGACACGGGAATCTGTCTCTTTTTGTTGCGTCATCTTGTTGTGTCAGCTCTCATCTTGTTGTGTCAGCTCTCCGTGTGTGCGGCACCATTCCTGGGCAGGCTGCACTTTCTTTCGCGCTGGGGAGCTCTCCTTACAGGGCGCACTCCTTGCGCATGGGGCTCCCCTACGCGGGGGACACCCCTGCGTGGCAGGGCACTCCTCACGCACATCAGCACTGCGCATGGGCCAGCTCCACATGGGTCAAGGAGGCCCGGGGTTTGAGCCGTGGACCTCCCATATGGTAGACGGACACCCTAACCACTGGGCCAAGTCCGCCGCCTCAACACATTCTTAATGTAGGGAATAATCCATTGCCTGACTCAGGGTTGTGGGGGGCTTTAATCCCTAGGTCCCCCAGGACCTACCAGGACAGACTGTATTTCTTTTAAGATTTAAACTAATTTTAATTCTAAGTTATGAGATGGATAATGACATTTTAAATAGAAAAATGTATGCACCATCAGAAATTATTCCCTAGTTAGTTGTTTATTTATGTTCAATTCATGGTTGCTATTCACATACAGGTTAACACTATATAACAATTATGATATGTGGGAAACAAAGGCATGCTGTTTCCATGGTAGCAATTTACTTTCTGACCACTGGGTCATGCTGTTCCTAGAGATACACGTGCAGGTAGCTAATCTCTCTGGGAAACATAACATTCCAGCAGAACCCAGACTTGATATCTCAAGTAACCTGGGCAACAAGATTTATGAGTATACTTGTTTCAGTAACATAATAGAACATCTTGGGCTTTAGTTACTATCTTATCCACTGTGCACTGTGTTTTCATTAATGAAGTTATGGGAATAGTTAGCTAGGATAGTTGCTGGTTCTCACAATTGCTTGGAGTATATAAAGAAGCCCCTGATATTAATAAACTTGTCTGATGAGCTTGAGGCTTCAATGCTCGCAGATCCCCTGATCTCAATCTCTCTGTCTTTCATTCCCGATACCCTTTGGGTACGTCGACTCCGACAATGATACATTATCTTTGGTTGTGCATTTTTGTTTAAAACTTTTTGTTTAAAACTAGTCCTCATAATTATATTTAAAGATAAAAATAGTAAGTTTCCAACATAATAGAATTTTCAGTCACAGTTTTATTTCATAAGTATTTACAAGTACTAGTCTATTGAAAGGAACCTTTAAAATATTTGCATACTACTCATTACAAAATTCTGCATTCAAGAGTCCCAGATCACTTCTCAATCCCACATTTTTGTTTATTTTTCATTAGGTCTTTAGGCAAAATTCTGAATTCATGGTTGAATTGTGTGGAAAAAGCAATCTTTTTAGATGTACTTCCCAGTCTGATATTTCTGATGTTAGCTCCAGCTGCAGGCTTTTTTGAGAATTAGGCACAAAAAGTTTAATACCCAGTGGCTGACACATAAAGAGACTATCTATAGTGACTGGAAACTGCCACTAACTGGGCTCCACCCCCATCCCACCATGGATCTCCTTCCTTTGTCCAGGCCACTGCCTGGTTCAATTATCACAATCCTGGCTTCCAACAGAGGCATCCAGAATGATACAATTTTCACCTTAGTCCTATCAGGCTCTGAAGCAATTTACAAGTCAAATAAGTGTCAGTCTCCATGTATTCTTCAGAATTTGGCTTCTGTCTACATAGACTAGACAGGACACTACAAAACCGAGAGTCAATACCCAAATGAATCATTTGCTCCTTTTCCTAGATCAGCCAGATGTCTTGGCTTGGTTCAGAGGCTGAAGCTATGGATCTCCAAGCTTCCACCTTGGAAGAGGTGCCCTGGGGGTGCGCAAGCCCAGAGCCCATGTGCCACCAAGTCTGAGCAGAGAACTGGCCTGGGCTTGGACAATGGATAACTCTGAAGTACTCTTGCCATCACCATAGGGAACCTGAGTTTTTCTCAAATGTGAACTACCATGCATGTGAGTGGCAGCCATGGGCTTTCCCTGCACACGGGGATATTTGGAAGTCTAGTGGGACCCAAAATACTGTTAAGACCTGCCTGTCCAGAGATGATGTCTGTCAACATAAAGGAGCTAATCACCTCTTGGAAAAGGAGAAGCTGCAGACAGAACTGCCCAATAGGGCTGGAAAGAGCCAGAAGAGACTGGCACTCTCAGAGGTCAGCAGGTGCATGTCCAGAGCACCCCCTGTAGCCCTGGCCATCCCAATTAACCGATGGGTGGGGCAGAACCTCAGTTAATAGGGTTAAGAGGAAGAATTCTAGTTCTTTGTGCCTTCTGAGTTGACAACCATGGGGTTCTAGGGCATCAGATTCTAGTCAGACAAATCCAGGCAGTTACAGATTTCTTCTCTGCTACAGCCTGGCCAGTGCATAATCTGCCTGAACTGTCCTTCAAGATCCAGTAAAATTTAAGTCTCATGGGTGCTGTCACTTGGCCCAGTGAGGTTATGTACTACCAGCCTCTGCCCACCTGAGGGCCTGCAGCACCTGAGACACTTCCTGCAGGTGTCTCGGGAGTAAGATATGCACATCACCATAGTTTCAGTTCTAGCTGGGCTAAGAGACATAATAAAAAAACACAGTAGCCACCACACTCTGGAAGTCACATCTGCTCCACCTACTATACTGGGGGTTGGGTCCTGGAGTCCCCTGAGCTAGCCAGAGGCCCAGCTGTAGGAGTCCTTGTGACAGTGTGTCCCCAAGGCTGAGAGCCCAGAATCCTCAACCCAACCACCAATACCTAGGAGGCTTCTGGAAAAACCTCTGTCTCCCCAGACGCCAGCCTTGGCCCAAAGGCAACTCATTAGAGGCACCAAGGACAAGAACATGAGCTTGGAAGGCACAGACAAGTTCCAGGTCTGCTGTGGGGCCCTGGTCTCAGGGCCTCTGCTCCATTGTCCCAGAACAGGGAGGTACCTCTGCTCCAGGGCCTCAGAGAACTTAGGACACAGAGCGGCAGGCATGGGCTGGAGTTCGTGACACTCGGCAAGTGTCACTGGCCTTGCCCCTTTATCCCAACATGGAGCCACAGGACTCTACACAGGCTCCTGCAGGCAAGAGGTCCTGGGAAACACAGGAGGATGAATGAGAGGCTTGGGGTAGCCAGTGGACTGTGCTTTCAGGTACCTCTGAGAGCTGCATGCCCAGTGAAAAAAGACCACCAGGGCATCCAGGCAGGCTCCTGCTAGCCTTGGACCACTTCTTCTGTCATATCCTGCCTCTGGGCATCATGTTCCCATACGCCTAGTCAAGGGGCCTCTGGCTGATCCCTGTCCCTCTAGGCTCAAGACATGCAACCTCACCTGGCAGCCTTCCTTGTCCAGACATCCCTCCCTCTGAGCTCCTCTGGCATCCCCTGCACCCTCTGCACCTGCTATGCCCTTGTGCATCTCCCTCACAGGTCCCTGAGCAACTCTAGGACAGGCAAGGGATTATCTCAGTTGGGCTTCCCACCATCTCCCAGCACTGTGTCCAGCACACAGGAAGCCCAGGGGATGTGTGTCACATGACCATCCCTGCCACACCAGCTGGGGCGGGCACCTCTTCTGGTCTCACACACTACCATGTGCCAGCACCGTCTGTGTCTATGTGCCCTACACAGGGCCTGGCACATGTGACTGCCTCAAAGGACTGTTTTATCAGTGAATTGTGGATTATGCTGTACACTTAATAGAAGAGGAGACTGAGTCTGGGACGGGAAAAAGCATGTCCAAGGTCACAGAGTTGGAAGTGACAGAGCTAAGAATGAAACCAAAAATAGAAAGCCTGGCTCCAGAGCCCTTTTCATACCTTTGAGCATACTTCCCTGAGTCTGCTCTGGCTCTAAAGTTAAAGCATCGAGTGCCTTTCTACTGAGCTATACACTATCATCATCATCCACATTATCAAGGAGGAAATTGAGAGGTTAGCCTCTAGTTTAAGATCACAAAACTCAGAAGTGGTGGAACTAGGACTGGAACACATTTCTGACTCCAGTGCTCTTAATTAACCCACTGCAATGCCTCTCATGCTGGCACATTTACCAGGCATGGTGTTAAACCCTTCTCATCCATCAGCTCAGTCCAGCGTGGCAGATAGATCAGGGAAGGTTTCCAGGAGGAAAAGAGACAGGACGTGACCGAAGACAGGTAGGAATCTGTTGTATATGTTTACTGGGGCTGAGACAGGAGGACTGAGCAGAGTGTGGCAGAGACAGGGAGGTGAATGTCAGCTGCATTTAGCCAAAAAGGCTTGCAGTCTTATACAGGAGATCAGCAAGGATCAACAGCTACTGTGCTTCCCAACTGGATCCTCAGCATTGCCAAACACAGGGCTGGTACCAGGAAACTAGGCTGAAAAACAAAAGCAGGTCCTCCAGTCCTAAAACCCTGAACATCACTTCCGGACTGGGCCGGGTGCGCGTCCCTTCTCTGGGCCGCGGACACCCTGACTGTGTCCAGGCCGGGGTCTCCCCCTCCAAGCCCAGCCCTTGTTCACCTCCCTGTCCCTGGTGCAGAGGACCGGAGGCTCGGTGTGCACTCGCGGCTTGCTCCTGTCTGTGGGTCACTTTTCCTTCCACCGTCGTGGGCTCGCCTGACCCCGCAGGTCCTGTGGACTTCTGCCACTCAGATCTACCAATTGGGGCCGTCCCCCTCTGTGACGTTCTCCCCGCGGACTCCGGGTGGGGGTCACAGGGGTGAGGTTCGGAGCCTAATCCAACCTCTGGAGCCCGGCACCCAGGAGACCTCAGGAAACGCCCTGGGCTCCCGCCACCGCCTTCGCCCTGCCGGGATAGCCACGAATGACCGACCTTAGCCGTCACTTCCCCTCCCGAGGACAAGTATCCTGCCGACCCGCCGCGGGAGAGAGAAAGAACGCGCCTCCCGCCGGCCGGAATCCCTCCAATTACCTGCCGGGTCAAAGGTCAAAGGGCGACCATCCGGGCAGCAGCGGGACCGGGCTGATTCCATTACTGGCTGGCGGAGGCGGCCTGGGGGCTGAGACTGTCCCCTCCAGGCACCGTATCCAACTAGTCAAGCGCGGCCCGCCTGCCCGCACCGGGGCCTCAACTGCCCCCGACCTCGCGACCACTTCCGGCCGCGGCGGGGGTGCAGGGTGGGGACAGGTTCCGCCCAGGCCGCGGGAGGCCGCGTCGCGCCGCGCCCATGCGCACTCCCTGCGCCCACCAAGCGCTCCCTGCCCGCGCGTGTGCACACCTGTACAGATCGCTTAGCCCACTCTCTGAGCCAGCTTCCTGTAAGGCTATGAAGCACTTGGCACAGCTCTTGTCTCAAACGTCCTCTCAAAAAATAAATTATATTCTAAGGAAAAACAGGAATATCTTTTCTTTTTCCTTAGAAGTCTTTTAAATTATTCAATTCTGAAAACTGTATTTGTATTAACTACCTTTCTTAAAAATTAAATGTAAAAAATTAATAAATGATGTATTTTCTTATTCTTAAGGAAATTTTCTACATATTGACCTTGCCAGAAGCTTCTGCCCCCAGTTCTGCAAATGCAAATATGAATATAAATTCATAATTTATTCATTTGAATAAAGAAATGCTAGGACTTTTTGTTCTCCAACCCCTTAAAACACACACGGATACCATATGATGAGAGGAGCACATAATATGCTCCTCCAGATGCATAACAAAACCTGAGTTGGTGTGGCTTTGGCCAAGACTAGGAAGAATGAAGGTTTACCTAATTTAAACTCCTGTCAGGGTCCACGGAGGAGATCAGGGGGTGTACAAGCACACGTGGGTCTCAGGCTCTTGCCTTTATTACGACCCAAAGGGGAGGGACAGGACTTTCCTATAGATACTTGGAATTGGAAGTTTCAAACTATGGAGAAGGAAAAGTAGAAGTGGAAAAGGCAGCTTCTTATTATTCAAGCCATGTGGAGATAAAGGATTTGCTCTTGCTGTGCAAAACGTCAAGGAACCTTATGGAGAAAAAGAGGCAGGGGCCATTTGGAGAAAAAGCATTGGTGGTCATTCAGAGAAGCTAAGGGTTGCTCTTATCATCCAAACTATATGGAGGTAAAGGCCCTGCTAGTTTTGGTTATGAACAGGGCAGGGCTAACTGGGGTGGTCACTCAAAGGGAAACACATCGAAGTGATAGAGCAACAACAGCCACGGCATTGGTAAAAGAGATCACCTGATTATGTTTGCAAATATGTTTTCATCTCTTCTTCCTAATTGTGTTGATTTAATGATCCCTTCATCAGCTGAACTCTTTAGCTTATTTCATAACCCACATTTTTTTTTTCCAGGGTTGAAAAGAAAACACAGATGCTGGAGATCAGCAAAAATTTTACTTAAGAGTAATAGTTTAATTTACGATTGTGTAAATTGTGATTCCTTAATAAATGATCTCCTGCTTTTGTCAGCAGTTCCTGTCTAGGGTATCTGAATGGAATTAGTGTCATGGTTTACACTCTTTAGAGTGAGAGCCATGTTGGGAAGAGGAACTACCAGGTTCGATGGCTAATGTGGCACCCCACTGGGAAACACTGCCCCTCTGTGTGTTGTAGTCACCTGGGGCACTAATATCTCTACAACCCAAGTATCCACTATTTTGGACATGTTTTCCTCTTACTTTATTCAAACATACTGCATTCTTTTTAAAATAGCTTGGTAATAAAATTTGTGGATACATCATTCTTTCTAAAATTAAAGGATTCTAGTACAGCATAAGTTCCTAGATGTAGAATTATCATTAATGAGAATACTCTATAATCCTTTCAAAGAAATGAACCTTTTTCAAATAATATTTATAGAGAATAATAATAATTTAAATCGGAATCTGAATATTCACTTAATATGTACAATAACCAAAGAGCCAAATTTCATGGACTCTCCAGATTATGTCTCTCCTTTAAAATCATAGTGGGACCTCTATGTTTATATTTGAAATGTTCACAATGACCTTCTGAAATTAGCTAATTTGGCTTCAGTTAAAAAGATGATAAAATGAAGCCTGGATAACTTGCAGAGGGTCATGCATGAAGAAAGTAATGTAATGACTCTTTAAACCGATGTGCTTCTGGAGCCTGAGACTTTAGCTGTTTGCACTAACACACTCACACAAACATTCTGAGGACCTTTGAACATAGCAGTTCAACAGTAAAAGACAAAACCAGAACAGTGAAAATTCAAATGAAGAATATGGCAACTACTACCCCTGTCAGATACGTTCTCACAACTCATGTGTAACTTTATGCATGACCTTAGCATTCACCTGCTTGGAGACCTAGGGTTCCCTCTGTTCCCCCACTCTAGAAGTAGGATTTTCATCCAAAACAGCTTTCCTTCCCCAGCCCCACTGGTACTTTTTCTTTTAATACCATAATTCAATCTATCACCAATATTGCTTAACTTTTGATAATTTGGTCCAAGACTTGAATTTTTAGTTTAATATCAACAGGCCTTTCCTACTCAAGAAATGTTCTCCTAATATTAATGTCCATATCAGTTTCCTCCTAGTTTTAAAACTGCCTGAAAAGCAAGAAGAGTGTAAAAGAGACACTTGCTGGTGGCTTCTGAATCCCACACACTGTGTCTTATGGTACAAAACAGAGGTGATGGAGCAGCATTTTCCCCACTGAGAAGAGCAAGCCTGGAATTCCACAGATGAGGTACCAGGGCCCCAAAAGATGCCAGCACTAAACTCAAGAGACGCTAGGTCATGGCTGCTCCCTTTCTTACCCCAAGCTGGCTGGGTCAGCTCTCTTGGGATAGCTTCTGTTCTCTTAATATTGTGTATCTACATAATGAAATTTCATTTACCAATGTGGAATTCCATTTGGGGATTTGAACTTTTATTTCTAACATCATATTGTTACATGTTTCCCAACTTCTTTGATTTGACAATAATCGTCCTCACCTTGTGCAGTTTTGGTCTGCGTGTGTGGAATACACTACCCGGTGTTAAAGTTTTGGGTCCCAAGAATATGTGCATGATAAATTAGTTCCCATTCTTCTATTGTCCTTTAAGTTACTGTACAAATGCACTTCTTCCAGAGTTACACATGGTATAAAATGGGGGTTAAATGGATTAAAAACTAGCTTTGTTTCACTTTAATGCCTTTGCCCTGAATTGTTACAGTGTCTTCTACCAAATTCTCTTTGCCAAATATACACCATTTCCTAATTTTCTACTGCCTGTGTTTTTAGGGGAAGATGTTATGAAAAGTTGACAGGGACTTTTTATGAGTTCTTATTTTCTTTTTGAATTGGGCCTCAGATGCACACCTCTGTATTGTAGATTAATCATAATCCTCAATTCATGACTATAATGCATTCACCTTTGAGCTTTTCAGAGCTGACTAAGACATTTGACCATCAGATGGCACTAACACAGAGAATTTATTGGATGGCACTTGAAAAGGCTGCCAGGAAGGGCAATTCTTCCCAACACTGGACTTTCCAGAGGCTGCAAGGGACCATCAGAAGGGGAAGAGGGTAATGGGAGTGGAGGCTTAACATTCTAGGTGACGTGTGATAATCAGCATGGTATGGTGTATCTGGATCAGAGATTTCCTAGACACAGAATTTATAACAGGACTTTACATTTTCTATGACTAGCAGATAGTGGAAGCAGTTTTGTAGGGGATGCAAAACAGATCAGCTCTAAATGGATAAGAAACTCTTATTTGGGCTATTTTTAAACCAATTGAATGTGTAAGGATTTGAATTTCACATAGGGGTGGGTTTAATGGGGACTAAACTGTTCGGGCGTCTGTGAAGAACTGAACAACACACAGTACAAATGCAGGGGCCAACTTTGGTTCAGTTATGTACCAATTACACACTTCCATCATGACCTTACCTCTTTATTTCTCTGCTCATAATCTCTTCCTTTGGAATAATGTATGTGACACCTATGAGCTCTCCACCAAAATAACAAATTAGGTCCTTGACATTTTTAAATTATCAAAATTTCTAAATACAGAGGCATAGGATATATAATCCCTGTGTTTAATTTCTCTTGTTTCTGCCCCATTCACATCCTGATTTTTCTTTTCCTTGCTTCATCCCACTCTTCTCTCTTTGAAGCTTTCCCAGTCATAATCTCAAACTTTTCAGTCCTTGAATTACTTTCCTCTCTGAATTGTAAGGAATGAAGTTGGAGAACTGAAATGTAAATTGCAGTTCCCTGTGCTTCTCTAAGCATGCATAGAAATCACTTAAGGAGTTCATTACAATGTACATTCAGGTGGCTCTCCTGAATGTACAATTCTGATTCAGATTCTGAATTCAGTAGGCTGAATTCTGATTCAGTAGGCCTGGGGTGAGCCAAGGTAATTTGCATTTCAAACAGGTTTCTTTGGGAAGCACTAGTAGAAAATATATGTAGGCCAGATGATTCTGTATTTTGTAATCATCATTCCCATATATTCCACTAATTTTCATTTTTCCCCTTTGATTTAATTTCCTTGTAGCTATCATAAGCAGACGTGTTTTGTGTTGGATTATAACTCTATTTTTCCTTTCAAATAACCTAATTTGTTTTTGCAAGAATTTTTGTGCATAATTTTAAAAGAAATGGTAATCTGATATATTACTAGGATTGCACTAGTAATAGGACTGAACTTCTTTTGATTTAAATCATAATTCTGTCAATCTAAGAAGCTAAATTGTTAAGTTGTGTTATTATTTTATATATCTCTAAAAAGGATAATTGCTGTTTAATAAAATATATGAATATGATAAGAAAGAACTAATTTTAAGGTACCACAAATACTTATTTCAGAGATACTAAAATGAGAAAAAATATTCATCTCAGAACTGGTTAAAGTCAGGTATATTTTTATCCAATCCTTTATTTCAGCATCATTTTTTTCTCTTTATTTTTTTAATATTACATTAAAAAAATATTAGGTCCCCATATACCCCCCACCCTCTTCACCCCACTCTTCCCCCCATAGCAACATTCTCCTCCATCATCATGAGACATTCATTGCATTTGGTGAATACATCTCTGAGCACCGCTGCACCTCAAGGTCAATGGTCCACACCGTAGCCCACACTCTCCCACTAGCATCATTTTATTTACCTCCTGAAAAATGCATAGAACTTAAAGCTGTAAAGTTTTTAGCCTATCAATATCATTATACTTTTCCTTTCCCAGGGTGTTCAATACATTGAATTGATTTTGTAATTTGGAAAATCATCTTTTCCACACATCCAGTTTCTATCAGGTACCAGTTCCATAAACACTTTTAGTTTCATGCCTCATCTTTTAGTTCTCTCCATAGAGGTTGAGTGAATTATGTGGTTGTAAATTTGAGAGGGGATCTGGACATGAAAAGCCCAATGTCTCCCCTTTCAACCTCTTCTTGTAATCCAGCTGCCATTTAATGCACACTTTCTACAGTGCTTGCCTCTCACGGTCTGCATTTCATAGACACACCAGCTTCATTTGGGGATGTCTGAGGTTATATAGCTCTGCCTGTGGCTGAATGGGTAAATGCAACTTTAAAATTCATTGTTAAAAAATCCATTGTTGTTATCAACATAGGCCATCTTTGAATCTTATTTTAAGTGTATATGTGATTTTCCTGTTTCCTAACTTTCCAACTCTTAAGCTCAAAACAGCCGACTTAAATTCTGAGTTGGGTATTCCATTACTTACTTTTATATAGTTTTATGTTATGAATATGTAGCTATATATATTAATGTTTTTACTTTATAAAATATAACCATGGTCTAGGCAGTCTTTTGAACCTTTTAGTCCCTCTGAATATTATATTGCTAAGATGCTGCCAGACTTTTGACCCATTGTTGTAGTTTATTTATTTTATTTTGTGAACTACCTCATACTGCAATGTACCATAGTGTACGGATCTTATCTAGGTTCTTGGCTATGCTGCAGAAATGAATTTCAGGAGCACGCCAGGTAAGTGAGGTCAGTATATTCAAGTAGCGAGGAAAAAGAAATGGGAGAAAATAACAGAGCAAGGAAGGGTCCCAGGTAGAGAGGAAGGGGGTGAAAAGGGATAAAAAGGGCTGATTTACAAGCTACAATTCCCCATTATAGATTTTAAATCCCCAGGTTTACTTGTGTGGCCATGTGGCAGAGGAAAAATGGTGAGAGCATTGCACCGAGGAAGGCAGGGACGGGCCCAGAAACAAGAGAGCAGGGAGAAAGCGAGCTCAGGCCTCGCGGTTTGCTTTATAAACTATTATTCCACCCCTTTGATAATGGCAGGGGAGGGGTTTCAGCGGTTTGCTGTTTTGATTGATCACTCAACCCATCAATCCCCTGGTGAGGACCCAATGGTAATGTTCCTAGGAAACATCTGGGGCTTTTCTTTGCATCCGGAAGAAGTCTTTGTTCTGGATAGCAGAATTCTGGGGGTGAGAGTCCTCCAGCAGCCATCTTGGGGGTTACTGATGTCCACTTGGACTCTCTGCCAGGTTCCAGATCCATCTATTAATTCCCTATCTTACTAACTTGCTTCAATAGTTGATTTCATTGTCTCTCTATTAAAGGACATTAGCCCTTCCTTCCAACCAGGCTTTTGTTCTGTGAACAGTAAAGATCTGGACTTTCTCTTGCATGTTTCCTGGTATACATATTACAGAATTTCTCTTGGGCGTACACTTTGAAATGGAATTGCTAGGTTTTGAGATATTTGAAATGTAGCTTCATAAAATAAACTTTCAGGTTCTAACAATTTACATTCCTATTGGCAATACATTAAAAAATAAAGATCCACATGTTGTTCAAACCCTGGTCTTGGCAGGTATTTTAACTATTGTCAATTGAGTTGGTGGGAAATAGTATCTACTGGGGTTAAAAATCACAAGCATGACTGAAGTGAAGATGCTATTATGAAAATGGTATTTGCTATGACTAAGACTTCACAGACACTGTAAACTGTCATTTGTTCTACTTAAAATGAGACCTGCTCTTGCAAAGAAATCACATCCATCACTCTATCTGCACTCAGGTTAAGAAATAGCAGCTAAGGCTAACCAGGACATGCTCTGCTTAAACTCAGGAATTGTTAAGATGAAGTAATTGCAGGCACAGCTAAAACAAGTGCCATGATTGATAATGCAGGGGTTCTAAACAAAGGGCCCATGAGTTTGAATTGAAATTCAAAAAAACATTATTCTTGTGGGTGTGATATATTTATTAAATAATACACTGTATAACATGGACTTAGCAAGAGGTCAATGTCAGTCCCTGACTGACAAAGGGATCTGTGGAACAAAAAGGTTAAGAACCCCATATCGTGCTAAACTGTGCGATCCAAAGACAAAGTAAATGGTAGGACTGATGACTTGTGCAAACTACCTACCCTCCATATCTCTAATATGAGAACCTGTAATCTGCACTGTGCTCAGAATCCTGCAATTTTACCACAAAGAAAAAGCAAAGGTTGATAAACAGGGCAGTCCTATGACTGTGAATAACAGTCATGGGTTTAAAGTACCTCCAAATAGGATTCTTATAATCAAAGATACTTTAAAAGAAGTAAAAAAAAGTCCTAAAAATAATACCTTATAAATATATAGGAATACAATTTATATTAAATAAGGGAAACTTGTGTGTGTATATATATGTATCTGAAATTTAACAAAAAACATTTCACATAAGGTATGCAAATCAATAATATGAAAAATAAATTGAACAAATTAATGAATTTCTTAAAAGCAAAGAAATAAATTTCAAAAATACTTTTGACAAAATTCTTAGAGTAATTTCATTTCTCAAAACTGAAAAAAATAATATTAAAATGGGCCGTGACAGACACAAGTCACATATCATAAAGCTGGGTGGTGACAAATTCAAGCATATCAGTTTAAATAAATAATCAAATTTAATAAAATACTTGAAAACAATAAAATAAAAATCTGAAATGCAAATAGAACCAAAACAAAACACATAACAAACATCAATCTTGGCAAAACATACTGAAAGAAAATCCAAGAGTAAAAAAATCATACTGATCATTAACCCTGCCAAAAAAAAAAAATGTGAACACTTCTTAACTGTGCAGTCATACAATTATCATGTACATATTGATAAATTAAAGCTAAACTATAAGGTAAATAGTGGAATAATCAACTCAGAATTTGAGTTGTTTACCTGGAATTGGAAAGTTGGAAATACAGTTGGAAAGTTGGGATACAAGAAATCACACACATACTAAAAACTAGATTGCAGGATTGACCTTATATTTACACCAGGAATGGATTTGTTAAAAGTGAATGGCAGGAAGTGGATGTGGTTCAAGCAGTTGGTGTCTGCCTACCACATGTGTGGTCCTGGGTTCAGTTCCCAGTGCCTCCTGAAGAAGACAAGAAAGGTAGCTAGCTGAAACAGTGGGTTGGTGTTGAAGCAGGCTCATAAGATAGGGAATCAATAGATGGATCTGGAACCTGGCAGAGAGTCCACATGGACATCAGTAACCCCCAAGATGGCTGCTGGTAGACCCCCACCCCCAAGATTCTGCTCTCCAGCACAAGGACAAAGCAAGGAAAAGCCCCAGATATTCCCCAAGGACTTTGTCATTGGGTCCTCACTGGGGGATTGATAGGTTGAGTGATCAATCAAAACAGCAAACAGCTGGAACCCCTCCCCTGCCATTATCAAAGGGGTAGAATAATTAATAGTTTATAAAGCAGACCACAAGACCTGAGAGTGCTTGCACATTGCTCTCTTGCCTTTGGATCGTTCCTGCCCTCTTAGCATAACTCTCACCATTTTTCCTCCGCTGCGTGGCCATGCAAGTAAAACTTGGGCATTTATAACCTATAATGGGGTATTGCAGTTTGTAAATCAGCCCTTTTTATCCCTTTTCACCCCCTTCCTCTCTTCCTGGGACTCCTGCTCTGTTATTTTCTCCTATGTCTCTTCCCTCCCTTTCTGAATAAATTACTGGCCTAACTCACCCAGGGTGCTCTTTTTTTTTTTTAAGATTTATTTATTTATTTATTTCTCTCCCCTTCTCCCCCATGCCCCAGTTGTCTGTTCTCTGTATCTGTTTACTGCGTGTTCTTTGTCTGCTTCTGTGTCTGCGGCACGGGAATCTGTGGTTTTTTTTGTTGCATCATCTTGTTGTGTCAGTTCTCCGGGTGTGCAGCACCATTCCTGGGCAGGCTGCACTTTCTTTCGTACCAGGTGGCTCTCCTTACAGGGCGCACTTCTTGCGCGTGGGGCTCCACTGCATGGCAGGGCACTCCTTGCACCCATCAGCACTGCTCCACATGGGTCAAGGAGGCCCAGGGACCTCCCATGTGGTAGATGGACGCCCTAACCACTGGGCCAAGTCCACTTCCCCCAGTGTGCTCTTGAAACCCATTTCTGCAGCATAGCCAAGAACCTAAACAAAATCCAGTAGCAGTGTGGCAAACTGATGCAAGAAGATGATACAAGGAGATGATGCAACGAAGAGACACAATGAGGAAATATGAGAGGCACAGTGTTGGAAACTGAGGCATGGTGGTCTCACAAAGGGAGATGTGCTATTTCCATGGCTACGCTTTTAACATAGAAATGCAGCAGTTAAGCCTTTCGAGTCAGCAGGATAGAGCTGTCCGGGCCAGGGAGAAATACCAGCAAAATCACTTTGTAGTTTGAGATTAGTTCTTTAATTTATGAGTCTTGTTAATGGGTAGGTACACTGCTTGTTATCTTGATAGTTGGAGTATATATAATACCACTTGTAGAAAATAAAGTTGTCTGAGGAGTGACTACTTGCAGACCCCCTGATCCCAGCTCTTTCTTTCTCTCTTTGTTTCACTTTCTCCTTTTCTCTTTCTTTCATTCCTGATACACTTTGGGTCCAAATCTCCAACAGCACAGCAAGTGAAGCAGAGGTAGTTCAAGCCATTGGGTTCCTCCCTTCCACATGGGATATCCTGAGTTCAGTTCCCAGTGCCTCCTAAAAGCTAAAACACAAAAGAAGACGGGCACACAATGAGCAGAAAGTGAGGGCAAACAACAAGGGGGGAGAAATAAAAATTAAAATAAGTCTACAAAAATGGAAAATTTACTTTTATCAATCTACCCATGGGTAGTGTTACACAATCTCAAATCTCCCCAAATGAGATTGGTACATCTAGGAAATGTAGCACATGGAGAAGCAAGCACACTAGAAAGTGTACTTAAGTTGGCTTTAAAAATGCAGATATAATGGGAGGTGGTAAACTTTTCATGTCTAGAGTTCCCAAACACTACAATCAGATAATTCACTTAATCTCTGTGGAGAGAATGAAAAGATAAGGAAAGAATCTAAAAATATTTACAGTTAAATTACACCTTTATATAATATGAAAGAATGGGGAAGATGATTTTCTCACTTACACAATGATTTCAATGTATGGAGGTACTCTGTGAAGGACAAATGCAATCATATTGTTGGGTTAAAAAATAAAACTCTAAGCTCTAAGATCTATGCTATTTTCACTTAGTAAATAAAGTAAAATGACACTAGGATTAAAATAAAAGAGTGGACAAAGATATATCTAAATTTAGTCAATGCTAAGATGATTCTCATTTCAAGATTTCTGAAAAGATATATACCTTGAAATTGGTTGTTTCTTAGCATGGTGGCATAGTTTAATTAGCAGGCATTTTCTTTCTTTGTGACACATCTTACAATGATTGGCTTCTTAGATCGAAGGAATTATGATTCCAGGCAAATATTAAGCAAATAAATTTCAATGTAGTTCTAGTAGTTCATCCATCTTAGCTGCTGTTTAAAGACTACCCAGAAAAATTCTGAAAGAACTAAGTTAGGTTATTTGAGAGGAGATTAAGAGTCATAACTTAGCATAAAATATATATCTGATTGTCATAGCCTTGAGAAAATTAATCCAAAGGAAAAATGTTAAAATTAATGGAATATATATGAAAAATTACAGAATTAACAATCATCTGGCCTACATAAGGGGTGGAGAGTTTCCAGGTACCTATTACATGTTTTAAACACAAAGGGAATTGGGAAAGTGAAAGAGAGAGCATGATGGAGGTGTATTACCATTATGATCCAAGTTTTTTAAAGGAAAGAAAACCAGAACTTTTTTAAAAGAAAGTCTGAGTTACATTTTAACAATTTTCCCTAAAACATGCACAAATCATTAGAAATTAGGGTAAGTAAAATAAAATGGCCACCTATCTTGGGCATTGGTGGAAGTGACCACTTTCTGAGAAATGATAGGAAATTTTCAGAAGACAAAAACAATATCCAGGGGCTTTCTGAGAAAATAGACCGCATCCTATGAAGTTTCAGTTAAGTAACACTGGTGATATACTAGTTCACTCCAGTAGCTATAGCTTATATAGATGAGCATACCATATTAATCAATGTTTATCTATTTCCTGCATGGCAAATCCTGTTTGTAAGACTGTCCTATCTAACAAGGAGCTTTCAAGATCCCCTCAATGCCTTTATAAGCAGCTGTAATCAAGATGGCTATTGAACATGGAGCTGCCCTGGATGGTGCTTCAGGGGCAATCACCGGACATTGTAAATCCTCACAGGGCTCACTGGATGGAATGGGGGAGAGTATGGGCTATGATGTGGACCATTGACCATGAGGTGCAGAGGTGCCCAAAGATGTACTTACCAAATGCAAAAAAAAAAAAAAAAAAAAAAGATGGCTATTGAAACTCTCACTCTCACTTCCCCCCTGAGGCAGGTTAGTATAGGAAACAAGGGAAGGCTGCTGCTCAGAACATAGCCATGAGACCCTGCCTAGAAAGCCCCTGAGGGAAGGCAGCTGCTTGAGAACAAAGCTGCAACCATTACAGCTAAAAGCCCACCAAGACCCTGATCCTGTGGTCCCATTTGAAACTCCCAGGCTCAAAAGAAGCCTCTGATAACTCCAAACAGAAAGGCCTCCCCACTGGTTCCCAGAAGGCTAACAGTTGAAAGAAGAAAAGCAAACAATCAAGACAGAAAATAGCTGAGCTCTTTCCTTAATGTGGGAAATGGGAGAAAGAAAGGCTTTAAAAAGCCCTACCTGGGGAAGTGGATGTGGCTTAAATAATAGAGCTTCTGCCTACCATATGGGGGGCCTGGGTTTCATCCCCGGGGCCTCCTGGTGAAAAAGAAGAGAAAGCATTCACATGTGGCAAGCCAGTGCCCACGAGTGCCCACATGAGTGCCCGAGTGAGTACCCACGTGGTAAGCGTGAGTGCCTGCACGGTGAACCAGTGCCTGTGTGAGCAAGACAAGGATGCAACAAAAGAGAAATGAAGGGAAGAGTCAAGATGAAGCAAAGCAGAAACCAGGAACTTAGGTGGGGCAATTGACAGGGAACCTCTCTCATCAGAGGTCCCCAGGATTGAATCCTGGTGAATCCTAGAGGAGAGAAAATGAGTTGAGAAGACAACACAGACAGCAAAAAAAAAAAAAAAAACAGCAGGGTGGGAGGAGGGAAAAATAAATAAATAATTAATTCTTTTAAAAAATGAAATCACTACCTGGGGCCCCATGTTATGCCTCTTACCCTGTAGCATGCCCAATTCCATGTCTCAGGTGTGTACTATCTCATTTCTTTTTTCCTAATGCACTCTTTACTTCCTTGCCTCCCCTATGGCATGTTCTTAAATTCCTTTATGTGACACAGCTAACAGAGAAGCCCAGAGCACTCTTGCAACACCTCTTTGAGAGGTCTCTGCTCCAGCAAATTCTCCTTCAAAAAACCTGCATCTTTTATTATATTGGTGAGTTTTATCTGCTAATAAAGGAAATAGAGGGTATTGAGCAATGTAGAATTTGGGAGAAAGCACTATTGGGATTAAGGGTGAGGATATTAAATTTAAACAAAACTTAGTTTTTAATCCTTTCCCCCAACTTCTTACTTCATGTGTAATTTTGGAAGATAGCTTAGGTAGTTCCCTGCCACATTTCTCAATTGAGAACTAACAAGGTAAAGTACAAGGCACAAAAGGCATTTTGTCTGTCAGAAGTAACCTTTGAATACAAGTAAATAATTTTTTATTATTCTTAGAACATTTTACTAAATGTTGGATTTCCCCAACTTCTGTTCTCAGTGTTCCAGATGTTAAGTTGAATTTAGATAAGAAACTATGAAGAAAAAAACCTGACACACTAAATAGACAAAAAGTTAAATATATCAAGCATTTACCCAAAAAGTATCCAACATAAATTAAGTTGAAAAGCAAAGAAAAGTCATGGAAATATTTAGTATTGTTGACAGAGTGCAATTTCAATAAATATGAAGAGTTTCTTCAAGGCAAAAGCAAAGATAAATGTGGCCTCACTAATGTCAAAACCTGCAAATTAGACAATGAGATATAAGTTTGACTGGCATATTAGAAATGTTAAGTATTTTCATTACAATTCAGGTTGGTAAAAAAGGCCCCCAAATGCTGTTCATGGAAATGAACATGATTGTATCCTTTGAAATGCAATGTAGCATTAACATTTTAAACATAAACACCTTTTTAACACAGGAATTCCACTTCTAAGATTTTTTCTATGAAATCCTTCCTAGAAACAAGAAATTGTATTAGAAAAAAACTGTGTTCTTTACTAATGGGTGGTAAAAAATAAATGGTCATCTTGATAGAACCTGTACAGCCCTTACAAATAAAAAGAAATATACTACCTGGAGAAGATTTTAACACATATGAAAAGTAAAAATCCTTGTACTCCCATTCTAAGAGGCAGACATTGTTAAAGATTTGAAATATATGTGAGTGTGTGTGTGTTGTGTGTGTATGCATATTTGTGAAAACAATAGTTCACAGAAGTAGAGTTATGAAGACTTCTAAGTAAACACAATTGGTTTTTAAATTTTGTAATTTCTTTGGATAAGTCTTATTATCTGAAGAAATACTATAAAGCAAAAGAAGAAAGAACCTTTGTATAAGGTGTGAGATGGTTTGACCTAAAGTAAGGGGGAAATGGAAAGGAGAAATGAGTTTATATGGCTACGAGTTTCTAAAAAAGAGTCTGGAGGCTGGCAGGAGGATTGCCCTCATGCACAACTGAGCAGAGTCAGAGAGACAGATAAAGCAGATACAACCCCCAGATATTGGTTCCTTTGAGGGCTAAAGAGACCCATGGGATTTATGGTCATGGCCGATGGGGTTAACTACCAGGTCAGATGGCCCCTCTTTGGAAATGGTGTTTATGTGTGATGAATCTGGACTCAGATGGGATCTTCCTTCATAAGACTTTCATGCTAATGTGCTGGAGGTGCAGTTAATGTTGGGGTTTAAGATATATTTAGGGGATTTGAATCTCTGGACTGACAATGTGATAGCCACGTCCTGAGCCTCAACAGACTCCAGCACCTACAATCTGATTTATTGGACTTACCACACTCAGCTAAGATGGAGTTGAAGAAGGACAACCACCACACCATGGAGCCTAGAGTGATTACAACTGAAAGTGGGAGGATTGCATCCAGCATCCATGTGGAATCTGAGCCTCCTCTTGACATAGAGGTGCAATGGACACAACCAATCCAATGTCCACATAGAAGAGGTGGCATTGGATGGGGAAAAGTGGACATGGTGGCTGATGGGTATGGGGAAAGGCAGGAAGAGATGAGAGGTGGAGGCGTCTTTGAGGTGCCCAAAGATGTACTTACCAAATCCAATGGATGTGTCACGATGATGGGAATGAGTGTTGCTGGGGGGGGAGAGGTGGGGTGGGGGGGGTGGGGTTGAATGGGACCTCACATATATATTTTTAATGTAATATTATTTCAAAGTCAATTAAAAAAATAAATTAAAAAAATAAAATAAAATAGTGTTCAAAGATTAAAAAAAAAAGAAGAAAGAACCAATGTCCCTCATGTTTTCAATTTTACTTCCTTTTTACTTATAGTCTTTACTTGGGAAAATATTATTTTCATGAAATGCAGTTTTACTGAGTTAACAAAATATTTTTTAGCAAATTTTTAATTATTTTTAAAAAGATACATAGATCACACAAAATGTTACATTAAAAAATATAAGATGTTCCCATATACCCTACTCCCCACCCCCCACCCCCACTTCTCCCACATCAACAACTTCTTTCATCAGTGTGGCACATTCATTGTATTTGGTAATACATTTTGGAGTACTGCTACATCACATGGATTATAGTTTATATTGTAGTTTACACTCTCCCCCAGTCCATTCAGTGGGTTATGGCAGGATACATAATGTCGTGCATCTGTCCCTGCTATATCATTCAGGGCAACTCCAAGTCCTGAAAATGCCCCCATATCACACTTCTTCCCTCTCCCTGCCCTCAGCACCTCCAATGGCCACTGTCTTCATATTAATAATACAATTCTTCCATTGCTAGAGTCACAATAGTTCTATAGTAGAATATCAGTTAAGTCCACTCTAATCCATATTTTATTCTTCCATCATGCAGACCCTGAGATGATAATGTCCACTCCACCTCCAAATTGAGAGGGGGCTTAGATCCCACATGGCTGATGGAACAAAGTATTTTGAAGTCACAACAAAAATGATAAATTTAGTAATATTTTATTTATGGAACTTGAGTGTGAATGATGTAAAAATATAAACCTTTCAAATGAATACAAAGATGTAAAATTACAGTATACAGTCAGACCTTTACACAGACCCCTCTGTTCTAACAATTTTGCTTGAAAGATAAAATGTAAAAAGAGAAAATTAAAAGGACATAGGTGGACTGAAAACCAAGAAAAACTGTCTTGTCTGCTAGAAACAGAAGACATACATACACACTGAACAAAGATGAAGATGAGAATTGACTGGGTTGTGGGTGTAGAAAGAGGCAGCAGGAGGTGTAAAGTTAATGTTTGGGAAATAGTTGAGATTAAAATTGTGCCCCAAATGATATTGCAGGGACAGATGCTGGACATTATGTATCCTGCCATAACCCACTAAATGTACTGGAGGAGAGTGTAAACTACAATGTAAACTGTTATCCATGTGGTGCAGCAGTGCTCCAAAATGTATTCACCAAATTCAATGCATGTGCCACACTGATGACAGAGCTTGTTGATTGGGGAGGAGTGGGGTGCGGTGTGGGTGGGATATATGGGAACCTCTTATATTTTTTAATGTAACATTTATTGTGACCTATGTATCTTCAAATAAATACAATTAAAAAAATGATGTGGGTGGGTGGGTAGGGAGTGGCTTATATGGGAACATCTTATGTTTTTAATATAACATTTTGTGTGATCTATTAACTTTAAGAAAGATAATTAAGAAATTAATTTAAAATTTAAAAATCTGCATCATAATGCATTTTATTTTTTTAATTTTTTTCTTTTTTTTTTAATGTTACATTAAAAAAATATGAGTTCCCCTTATACTCCCCACCCCCCTCACCCCACCCCTCCACCCTTAACTACCTCCTCCATCATCATGAGACATTCATTGCATTTGGCGAATACATCTCTGAGCACCACTGCACCTCATGGTCAATGTTCCACACCATAGCCCACATTCTCCCACAGTCCACCCAATGAGCTATGGGAAGACATACAGTGTCCAGTAACTGTCCCTGCAGGACCACACAGGACAACGCCAACCCCCGAAAATGCCCCCACATCATATCTTTTACTCCCACTCTCTACCCCCAGCAGCCACGATGGCCACTTTCTCCACACCAATGCCACATTTTCTTCGATTACTAATCACGATAGTTCATGAATAGAATATCAATAAGTCCACTCTAATCCATTCTCTATTCCTCCATCCTGTGGACCCTAGAATGGCCGTGTCCACTCCACATCTATATCAAGAGGGGGCTTAGATTCCACATGGATGCTGGATGCAATTCTCCTGCTTTCAGTTGTAGACACACTTGGCTCCCTGGTGTGGTGGTTGACCTTCTTCACCTCCATGTTAGCTGAGTGGGCTAAGTTCAATAAACCAGAGTGTAGGAGTTGCAAGTCTGTTGAGGCCCAGGGCCTGGCTATCACATGGTCAGTCCAGAGTTATGGTCCCCAGGGCATACACTAAACCCCAGCACCAACTACAGATCTGGTAAAAGTAACAGGAGAGGTTTGTGGACAAAGATCACATCTGAGTCCAGCTCCATCACACAGAAACACAAACTCCAAAGTAGGGCCAACTGACATGGCACTGAACTCCATCTGTCATGACCATAGAACCTGTGGGTCTCTGTAGCCCTCAGAAAAACCAATACCCGGGGTTATATCTACTTTATCTGTCTTTGGGACTCTGCTCAGGTGTGCATAAGGGCAACCCCTCTGATAACCTCCCGGATCTTTTTGGAGACTCATAGCCATATAAACTCATTTGTTCTTTCCATTTCCCCCTTTGATTCAGGTCAAAAAGCATTTTTAACTCCTGGTATTATATGTAGACTGAGATATTCTGCTGGTCCAAGTTGACCCTTTTATTCAAGGTCATTTTCTAGTTACATCATCAGCTGGTACTTGGTAGTGATCCCTCGGTACCAGGGAGGCTCATCCCCAGGAGTCATGTCCCAGGCTGGGGGGAAGGCAACACATTTACATGCTGAGTTTGGCTTCAAGACTGGCCACATTTGAGTAACACGGAGGCTCTCAGGAGGTAACTCAGGCACCCTGCAGCTCTAGGCCTTTTTCTTATTTCAGGTGCACAGGCTTACAAGCATAGTCTTTAGTGTCAAGGGCTCATTGTTGAACCTCCCTTCTTTTATGGTCTTTGCCGTTGCACTTGGGGGATTGTTGCTGTTCCTTTAGGGACTGTGATAGAGCTCCCCTGGCTAGGAACTCAACACTCCCTCAGTTGTTTTTAATTGTAACCACTATGAAAATATCCAAACATTTTTATGTACCCTAGATATATGCCCTGGAGAACTCCCTGCCAACCATGTGTCCCCTGTAAATAATATCCCACACCAGTATTCCTCCCCTGCCATTGTTGAACCTCTCTGTGATCCAAAACTTCTTCAAAAATGAAGCCCAATATATTGCCAGGTTCCATTAATAGTAAAATGGAATAAGTGATGAGTTTAAAGGTTAGATATAGAATACATATTAATTTAGAAAAATTATGGTAAAAATAAATTGGAGTATCAAAAAATTTAAAAATGCAAAAGATTTGTTTTTGATGTTTTGCCTTCCATCACTGCAATGTGTTGCCCTGTATGCAAATTGGCAAGGTAACTTCTTCCATCTTTTCCTCAGTGTCTACATCCTTTCTTTTTCTTTTTTTTTCCTAATTATTAAGCTTATCTTCACAGAAGTTTTAGATCACAGTAATTTATATATACAATATACAGTACTCCCACATATCCAACATAAAACCCTTTTCCCTTCCACAGCAATAATCTTTTTACATGTTCATACTGTATTTACTGAAACTGATGTACAGATATTGAGAAAATAGTTTTCAAACAAGGTAACATTTGGGTTTACATTGTGGTTTATATTGTAGACTATACAATTTTCTAAAGTTTTAGTTATCTTATGTTTTACATAATAATTTACATTTTAGCCTATCAGCCCCTATACATTTTTGGTGTAATTTAACATGTCTTTTTTTTTTTTTAAAGATTTATTTATTTATTTATTTAATTCCCCCTCTTCCCCGGTTGTCTGTTCTCTGTGTCTATTTGCTGCGTCTTGTTTCTTTGTCTGCTTCTGTTGTCATCAGCGGCACGGGAAGTGTGGGCGGCGCCATTCCTGGGCAGGCTGCACTCTCTTTCACGCTGGGCGGCTCTCCTTATGGGTGCACTCCTTGCGTGTGGGGCTCCCCTACGCGGGGGACACCCCTGCATGGTCCGGCACTCCTTGTGCACATCAGCACTGCGCATGGGCCAGCTCCACACGGGTCAAGGAGACCCAGGGTTTGAACTGCGGACCTCCCATGTGGTAGATGGACGCCCTAACCACTGGGCCAAGTCTGTTTCCTTAACATGTCTTATATCCATCCTTGCATAATCTTGTGAACACTTCTATTGCCCACACATTTACATTGATTCCATCTATTCAATACCTCTTTCCCCCTCCCCTCAGGGCCCACAGAGACAGTCAATCTTCATTGCTTGAAGGGCCATGTTCAGAGGTACTTGCAACACTGTTGAGGGCTTGACATGTTCAACTACCCTAATGCATTGGGAGCCACCATTTCTCTCAAGAGATACAATTCCCTCTATTTGAGAACATCAGTCCTTCCCAGGATGTGGGTATACCTTCACTCTAATTATATGGGTCTCTGTCCAATGATATAGTCCACTATGGCAAAATGAGCACTCACACACTCCCAAGAGCCTGTCCTGCATCAGATTATCCCCTTTAGGCATCTTAAACAGGTAACCTTCCCTGTTATATTTTTGAAAAAGTTTTCTCAGCATTATACTCTCAACCAAATACCTGGCAATCTCCTATGATCATATGTTCCCCCACCTTCCACCCAATTTCTTGGGCAATATTACCCATCCTCCCATCCCTAGCCCCCCTGAAGCCCACAAAGCCCCACCCAAAGGTAACCCTATGCCCCCATTTTATCCCATCCTTGTACAAATACTTACCTCCAGCTTATCATAGATTTCACCCATGTAGGTGTCAACTTGCATCCTTCCTCTACCCCCCAATTTCCTTTAAACCTATCATCCAGTCTCTAGCTCTCTGAGGTAGCTTGGTTTGCTTATTTCATATCATTGAGGTCATGTAGTATTTGTCCTTCAATGCCAGGGTTGCTTCACTCAACATAAGGTTCTCAAGATTCATCAATGTGATCACATGTGATGTATTGAATTCATTCTTAAAACTGAGTAGTATTCCATTGTATGAATATACCACATTTTATTTATCCACTCATCTGTTGATGGGCATTTGGGTTGATTCAAACTTTTGGCAATAGTGAACAATGCTGCTATGAACATTGGTGTGCATATATTGGTTTGTATCCTTGTTTTCATTTCTACTGAGTATATACCCAGCAGTGGAATTGCTGGGTCATATGGCAAATCTATGACTAGTTTTTTGAGAAACCGCCTAAATGTCCTCCAGAATGGCTGGATCCTTCTGCATCCCCACCAGCAGTAGATGAGTGTTCCCATTCCTCAACATCCTCTCCAGGATTTGTAGTCTTCTGGTTTTTTTTATAGCTGCCAATCGTATGGGAGTAAGATGGTATCTCATTGTAGTTTTGATTTGCATTTCCCTAATAGCTAGAGATTTGGAGCATTTTTTCGTGTGCTTTTTAGCCATTCCTATTTCTTCTTTGGAGAAGTGTCTGTTTAAATCTTATTCCCATTTTTTAAAATGGGTTGTTTGTCCTTTTATTTTCAAGATATAGGAGTTCTTTGAATATGCAGGTTATAAGTCTCCTATCCGATATATGGTTACCAAAATTTTCTCCCATTGTGTGGGCTCTCTTTTCACTTTCTTGACAAACCCCTTTGAGGTGCAGAAGGCTTTAATTTTGAGGAAGTCCCATTTAACTATTTGTTCTTTTGCTGCTCGTGCTTTTGGTGTGAAGTTCATGAAGCCATTTCCTATTACAACATCCTGTAGGTGCTTCTCTACACTGCTTTCCAAAGTTTTTATGGTCTTGGGTCTTATATTTAGGTCTTTGATCCATCTTGAGTTGATTTTTGTATAAGGTGTGAGTTGATAATCCTCTTTCATTCTTTTACATATGGATATCCATTTCTCCAGGCACCATTTGTTGAATAGGCCATTCTCTCTCAGTTGAGAGGGTTTGGTGGCTTTATCAAATATTATATGACTATCTATATGAGGGTCTATATCAGAACTCTCAATTCGGTTCCACTGGCCAGTGTGTCTCTCCTTGTGCCAATACCATGCTGTTTTCACTACTGTAGCTTTGTATATGTTTTGAAGTCAGGAAGTGTGATTCCTCCAATTTCGTTTTTCTTTTTCAATATGCCTTTGGCTATTTGGGGCCTCTTTCCTTTCCAAATGAATTTCATAGTTAGTTTTTCTAGTTCCTTAAAGAATGCTGTGTTGATTTTTATTGGGATTGTATTGAATGTGTAGATCAGTTTTGGTAGGATAGACATCTTAATAATATTTAGTCTTCCTATCCATGAACAGGGAATATTCTTCCATTTATTTAGGTCTTCTTTGATTTCCTTGAACAGTGTTGTGTAGTTCTCTGTATAAGTTTTTTACATCTTTAGTTAAATTTATTCCTAGGTATTTGATTTTTTAATTTACTATTGTAAATGGTATTTGTTTTTTTATTTCCTCCTGAGGTTGCTCATTATTGGTGTACAGAAATGCTACTGATTTTTGAGCATTGATCTTATAACCTGCCACTTTACTAAACTCATTTATGAGTGCTAGAAGCTTTGTTGGTGACCTCTTAGGATTTTCTATGTATAGGATCATGTCATCTGCAAATAATGAAATTTTGACTTCTTCCTTTCCAATTTGAATGCCTTTTATATCTGGTTCTTGCCTCAGTGCTCGAGCAAGTACTTCTAAGACAATGTTAAATAGAAGAGGTGATAGTGGGCATCCTTGTCTTGTTCCTGGTCTTAGAGGGAAAGATTTTAGGATTTCACCATTGTAAACAATGTTGGCTGTGGGTTTTTCATGTACACTCTTTATCATGTTCAGAAAATTTCCTTATATTCTGATCTTTTGCAGTGCTTTTATCAAGAAAGGGTGCTGTATTTTGTCAAATGCTTTTTCTGCATCTATAGATATAATCATGTGATTTTTTTTCCTTCAATCTGTTTATATGGTGTATTAAATTGATTGATTTTCTTATATTGAACCATCCTTGCATACCTGGAATGAATCCCACTTGGTCATGGTGTATAATTCATTTAATGTGTTGTTGAATACAGTTAGCAAGTATTTTGTTGAGGATTTTTGCATCTAGGTACATTAGAGAAATTGGTCTGTAATTTTCCTTTCTTGTGGTGTCTTTGGTTGGCTTTAGTACTAGGGTAATGGTGGCATCATAGAATGAGTTAGGCAATGTTCCTTCTGTTTCGATTTTTTGGAAGAGTTTCAGCAAGATTGGCATTAGTTCTTTCCGGAATGTTTTGTAGAATTCACCTGTGAAGCCGTCTGGCCCTGGGCTCTTCTTAGTTGGGAGGTTTTTAATGACTGATTCTATCTCTTTACTTGTGATTGGTTTGTTGAGATCATCAATTTCCTCTTTCATCAACAGAGGTTGCTTATGTGTTTCTAGGAATTTGTCCATTTCCTCTGAATTGTCATTTTTGTTGGAATATAGTTTTTTGAAGTGTCCTCTTATGATAGTCTTTATTTCTGTGGGTCAGTGATGATATCTCCTTTCTCATTTCTTATTTTGTGTATTTTCATCTTCTCTCTTTTTTTCTTTGTTAGTCTAGCTAAGGGTTTCTCAATTTTATTGATCTTCTCAAAGAACCAGCTCTTGGTTTTGTTTATCTTTTCAATTGCTTTCTTATTTTCTATTTCATTTAGTTCTGCTCTTATCTTTGTAAGTTCTTTCTTTCTTCTTCCTGTGGGGTTACTTTCTTGTTTTTTTACTAATTCCTCCAAATGTGCAGTTAGTTCTTCAATTTTTGCTCTTTCTTCTTTTTTGAGGTATGAATTTATGGCTATAAATTTCCCTCTCAGTACTGCTTTTACTGCATCCCATAAGTTTTGGTATGTTGTGTTTTCATTTTCATTAGTTTCAAGGTAGTTATTCATTTCTTTTGAGATTTCCTCCTTGACCCACTGTTTTTGTAAGATTGTGCTGTTTAATTAATTAATCTTGGGGTGAAATATGGGCCTCTGGCCCTTGCAGATTTCCAGCTTCACTCCAGTGTGGTCAGAAAAATTATTTTGCATGATTTTGATCTTTCTGAATTCATTGAGCCTTTCTTTGTGGCCTAGCTTATGGTCTATCTTGGAGAATGATCCATGTGCACTTGAGAAAAGTGTATATCCGGCTGTATTTGGGTGCAATGATCTGTATAAGTTTATTAGGTCCAGCTCCTCTAATATACTGTTCAAATTTTTTGTTTCTTTATTGATTCTCTTTTGAGATGTCAGAAAGTTGATAGTGGTGTATTAAAGTCTCCCACTATAATTGTAGAGGCATCTATCCTTTCACTTAGTTTTTCCAGTGTTTACCTCACGTGTTTGGAGGCACCCTTGTTAGGAGCATAAATATTTATGATTGTTCATTCTTCTTGAAAGATTATCCCTTTCACTAATATGTAGTATTCATTTTTGTCTCTCACAATTGTTTCACATTTAAAGTCTATTTTGTCTGATATTAATATAGCTACTCCTGCCTTTTTTTGGTTATTGTTTGCTTGTAAGATTGTTTTCCAGCCATTCACTTTCAACCTCCTTGAATCCCTGGGTCTAACATGTGTTTCTTGTAGACAGCATATAGATGGATCATATTTCCTTATCCAATCTTCCAGTCTGAATCTTTTGACAGGTGAGTTTAATCCATTGACATTCAGTGTTATTACTTTCAAGGAATTATTTATGTTAGCCATATTTTCTTCGGACTTGTATTTGTCATATTTTGTTTGTTTGTTTTTCCTTCTCTTTTTGTCTTTTTTGTTGCTCTTACACTCTCCTCCAACTCTCCCTCTCCTGTTTTTTTCCTTCTTCCTGCAGAACTCCCTTTAGTATTTCTTGAAGGCAGGGTTCTTGTTGGCAAACTCTTTTAATTTCTGTTTATCTGTGAATATTTTGAACTCTCCATCATTTTTGAATGCTAGCTTAGCTGGATGGAGTATTCTTGGTTGGAAATTTTTTTCTTTTAGTACCTTGACTATATCATACCACTACCTTCTTGCCTCCATGGTTTCAGATGAGAAATCAGCACTTACTTTTAAGGAGCCTCCCTTGTATGTGATGGTTCTCTTTTCTCTTGCTGCTTTTAGAATTTTCTCTTTGTCTTGAGCATTGGATAATTTGACAATTATATATCTTGGGGTAGGCCTGTTGGGATTTATGGTGTTTGAAGTGCGTTGTGCTTCCTGGACGTGTACATCCATCTCCCTCAGTAGATTTGGGAAATTTTCAGCAATTATTTCCTCCAACACCCATTCTGTCCTTTCCCTTTTTTCTCCTTCTGGGATGCCTATAATGCATATGTTTTTGCATTTTGCATTGTCATTCATGTCCCTAAGCCCCAAGTGGAGTTTTTCTATCTTTTTATCGATCAGTTCTACTATCTGTTTGATTTCAGATGTACTGTCTTCCTTGTTGCTAATTCTCTCCTCTACCTCTTCTAATGTGCTGCTATTTGCTGAGAGTGTAGTTTTGATTTCTGGAACTGTGGTATTCATTACCATCATATCTGTTATCTTTTTGCATATGTCTGCAATTTCATCTCCCAGTGTTTTCTTCATGTGGTTAATATCTTTCTTTCCTTCATTAAGTTGGTCTCTAATATATATTTTGCAATCTTTAATTACTTGTCCGATGTTCTGCTCCTCTTCCTGGTTTTTAGTTTGTTCATTGGATTCAGCCATGTTTTCCTGGTTATTGGTTTGGTTTATAGTTTTTTGTTGCTGTCTAGTCATCATTTTATCTTGACGGGTTTAATCAGTTCCTTAGCTTCTTTGTCTAGTCTTGGTGATTAATTAGTTGTTCATGTGTAAGTGTTATGTCTACTCTTTGTCACTTTGTCTTCTTACTCTATTTTCTTGTTGCTCATTAAGTTCACTTTGAAGGAGAATATTAGGGCCAGGGAAAGCAAAATGTGTAAGAAAAGAAAATGTATAAAGTAGTATTGGTAATAAATGTTAGCAGAACAACAATGTGAGATCTAGGAGAATGGATATTAGACTCAGTGTAAGTTGTGTAGAGTTATAGCAGTAAGTAGAGTACCTATAATGAGATAGTCAACTGAATATGGGGAGGATTATAGTATGAATTAAAAGGCCAGTGTTTTCATGAGAGAGGGAAAGAGAAAAAAAGACAATAATATCAAGAGTGGATAAAAAACAGAAAACAGAACAAAAGTATTAGAAATAAAAAATCAGACAATTTGGGGGCCAAAGAAATGGAGGTGGAATGTAAGAGAAACATTAGATGATGGAGGGTGGAAAGATATAGGGGAAAGGGGATAGTGTACATGGCCAAAATCAATACACACAGAAGAGAGGAAATGGAGGATGAGGAAACACAGCAAATGTGAAGCACTCCCTGCAGCATCTATTATATAAAGAAAATAAAATAAAAAAGAGGAAAAAAGAGAAAAGAAAAAAAGAAGAGAAAAGGGGGGGCAAAGAAAAAGGGAAGGACAAGCAAGAAAAAGAAAAAGAGGGAAAAAAACAGAATGAAAAAGAACCTTGGGGGATAAAACGGAAGAAAAGACAATGCAATATTAGCAACCATGACAAAAACAAACAAATAAAAGAACCAACATTTCAAGCTAGGAATCCTCTTTGCAGTTAAATAATATGCTTAGGGATCTGACATTCCCCCTTCCTCCCTTCCTCACTTCTCTCTCTCCCAGGGCAGCAGGAAAGCTGCCTGAGAGGTCTGGTAGGAGATTCAAGTAGGCCCTTGTTGAACCAACTCAACACAGAAGACTATGACTCTTTATTTCTACCGTGAGAGCACCTACACCTCACCAGACACCCCAAATATGCTATTGGAAGCTTGGATAGCACCTCCTACAGTCCCTCCCCCTTAGGTGTTCTAGGGGAGGTCTAATTGATTTTCTGACTCCACCTTCTCCCAGACCAAGTTTCCTATCCCAGGATATTTAGGTCAATTGGGCTTTCTCAGCAGATTCACCTCTCCTTTCTTCCCAAACTCTCCCCAAGTGAGCTGGCACACTCCTCCAAGCTCAAGGAGAGAGAGAGAAAAGAAACAAAAACAAAAACAACACTAAACATGGAAGGCTAGGGTAATCAAGGACCTTAGACAGATCTCAGGGTGCAGTGGATTCAGGGATGGGAAATCTATGATATTGCAGACTCAAGGTGTGTGAGTCTCTGGAGCGTGGGCCACCAGGATTTAGGGGACACAGACCTGGGAACCACGCATCCAGTTAACAAGGGACCTGGGAACACCACAGCACAACAACACCTTCAGGGATCACCACGACTGGGCCACCAGCCCTAGGGGGAAGGGTCCTGCCCATAACTTCTGACCTCTGTGTCAGAAACCCAAAATTCCACCTCTCGTAAGAATCTTTTCTGTCACTGTCTCACCAAATTGACATCCAGACACTTCCCACCCTGCAAGCCCCCGAAACAGCCCACTCAGGGTTTGGGAACTCCCCAGCACAGCAAAGATCCCAGGGATCACCATGGCAGGGCCGCCAGCCCTAGGGGGAGGGGATCCACCCACAACCTCTGACCTCCATGTCAGAGACCCAAAATTCCACCTCTCACAAGAATCTCCTCCATCACTGTCTCACTAAATCAACATCCAGACACCTCCTTCCCTGCAAACACCTGATACAGTCCAGTCCAGCAGGACTGCTACCCTACTCAGCCGCTTCTTTGCAGGAGAGATTATGAGGTGCACTCATTCAGATGCCATCTTGCCCCACCTCCCCCTCATAATGCATTTTAAATGCAGTCCCTTTAATCTAAACCTGACCTATTTTCCCTATTTTTAAAAATAAATTTATTTATTTATTTCTCTCCCCTCCCCCCCCCCCCACCACCCTGGTTGTCTGTTCTCTGTTGTCTATTTGCTGCATCTTCTTTGTCTACTTCTGTTGTTGTCAGCAGTAGGGGAATCTGTGTTTCTTTTTGTTGCATCATCTTGTTGTGTCAGCTCTCCGTGTGTGCAGCACCATTCCTGGGCAGGCTACACTTTCTTTCGTGTTGGGCGGCTCTCCTTCTGGGGTGCACTTCTTGTGTGTGGGGCTCCCCTATGCAGGGGTCAACCCTGCGTGGCATGGCACTCGTTGCATGCATCAGCACTGCGCATGGGCCAGCTCCACAAAGGTCAAGGAGGCCCAGGGTTTAAACTGCGGACCTCTCATGTGACAGACCCCCTAACCACTGGGCCAAGTCTGCTGCCATATTTTCACTATTTTTAAGTGAATTTTTTCTAGGCAAGACAAGAATATAATAGTACACTTTCAACAGGTAGTTCTGTCAAACAGGTAAATGTTTAGAGGTCTATAAAATATTTACTTAAGTGCACATGTATTCTCAGCCTACTTTGCTGGGCTCTGGTACAAAACACAACTTCTGGAGCACCCCAGGATTAACTATTTTACATTATAATGACTTTGAGTATATGATTCAGAGCTACCTTTTTACATGTAAATAGGATTGTGTGTTGTGTCATAAAAGAGATGCCCAGTATGAAGGAATAATTGAGAAGAGTTTAATAAAGTGGTTATTTAGAATAGTATGGGCATGTTAAAGGAAATGAAACAAGTGGGGAGCACTCCAGAGCTGGCACCAGAAGGGAATATTACTACCCCCAGGTCAGAATTGGGAAGACAATGAGTGGCATTGTGAGCCACCCTACAAGACCTTTGGCTTTCGTAAAGTAATTCAATCAAACTGAGACCCAACTTCTACCCCACTCTCCTTCAGATCTCTGATCTGTTACAGGTGCCTCGCATTATTCCATTGTTTCAAAAGGAAAAATCCCATACCCCATTGTTCTGCTAAATAAAATGCTTTGCCCAGAGGCTGAGCATTATTAGAAGCCAGTGGGCAAAGCAAGCCCTCCTGTGCAGTCCATAGAAGTCAAGGTCCTGGGGCAGAGGCAGGGCAAGAAGGCTGATGAATGGATCTGGGGGTCAAGTTGCCATTATCTAGTTATGTCCCCTACAGATCGAGTTAGAGGAAATTTTCCTGGGACCCACAATGATAGACCAAAAATATGAAAGCATTGTTCCTCTGAGTGATGAGTGAAGAAAATAATTTGATACTAATATAAAGTTATTAGAGATATATCAAATTTTTATTTGTATAAAATATGAATATATATTAATAATATGTATATATGTTAATATATGTAGGAAATATCTGATAAAATATAAATCAAATTGCAGGTTATAAGAAATTTCTGTTTATAAATTTTACCAGAAATCTGCATTCATTTTTATGTGATTTAATGTAACCGAAATAATGTTCTTCAGCTTCAAACTCTTTTCTTCTAAAATTTACTGAAGTTTATCGTTCATTCATGAACATACATAAACAGTAAGATTAGAGTGAAAGTTGTAAACTTACAAAACAAAATATATATCATCATACAGGGCTCCCATACATTACCCCATCACCAATAACTTGCATTGATGTTAAACAATTGTTACAAACTATGAAAAAGCATCATCAAAATATTACTACTAATAATAGCCAATATCCTACATTTGGTGTATTTTCCGCTCCACTTGCTCAGTTATTAAAACCCTGTATTAGAATTATATGCTTTTTATAGATCATGACAGAATGTTCTCATGTTCTGTTAATCACAGTCCATCTGACAACACAGGCTTCATTGTGTTATACAGTCCATGCTTTGTACAATCCATTCAAAATGTACACTCACTGACTGTCATATTCATCAGAGTTGTGTTGTCATCACCTCAGTCAATTTTAGAACATTCCATTATTCCAAAAGGAAAAATCCCATACCACATTGTTCTGCTAAATAAAATGCTTTGCTAATGCTTTGCTATATATATATGTATATGATTGATATGATGACTTAATTAGCTCAAGCACAAAAAAGCAATACATAGATATATATTTATTTAATTAAACTTCTGTTAATAATTGGTAGAATATGAAATAAGTAAAGGATTCTCTACAAACAGGGGTCCAAATGCTGCATCATAATCCTTCATGATATACATATATATAAGCTCACCAAACTGGGGGACACACCAACTTTCCTGACCCACATCCAGCCAGAGTCGTGACAGGGTGCAATATAAATATATATGTATCTATTTAGTAAACCTTTGTTAATAATTGAAAGAACATGAAATAAGTGAAAGATTGTTTATAAACAGGGGCCCAGCTGCAATACCACATCCCCTCATGGTATATACATATAGATATAAGCTCACCAAACCGGGGACACACCAACTTACCTGGCCCACATCTGGCCAGAGTCCCAGTTGGATGCAATATAAATATATATTCATAAGTCTATAGACAACTAGAATGAGAAACAAAAATAACATAACCAGTCAAAAGATCAAATCAATATTGAACAGAGTCACAAAATGACAGAAAACAACAGTTTTACATACAAGCTCACCAATGTCTGGCTCATGACTAGGAAGTCCTGAATCAGCAGCTAATATCAGAATCTTGATTGAAAGCAACACCTTTGTAGAGCACCATCTCCCAGGGTGGGACTTCAACTGACCCAACCAAGGGCTGTCCCTTTTATTGCACTCATAATCAATGAACTTGGTACTATAGATGCCAACTTGTGAGTACTGTGTCAGTTTCCAAGAAAGTGGTCAGCCTCCTCAGGAAGGAACACAACACTCCCTGGGCAGTACTTTCCAAGGTCTATATATCAGTCCCCAGGAAAGTGGGCAGCCTTCCAAGGGAAGAACAAAAAACTCCCCAGAATGCACTCTATTTGTTCTTATTTGTTACAAAGCATTCTCCAATGTGCCCACTGTTTTACTTCTGATCACTCCTCCTGATATATGAAAAATGCTGACCAGCAAGGCGTTGGTCCACTGATTAACCAAGCTTCCTGCATGATGTTTCACTTCTAGGTTTGAACAATACTCACTAAATATTTTCCCAATCTATTCCATCCCAGGATTGTTCAAACTTAAAACAAGAGATTTACATATACATTCAACAATATACAATTATGTGTCACAAGTCATCAGATTACATAAGTACACAATGTGTTGTATTAGTAAAGCTCCAATTTGCATTCAAGCACTTTTTTTAAAAAAGATTTATTTATTTATTTAACCCCCCCCCCCCCCGGTTGTCTGTTCTCTGTGTCTGTTTGCTGGGTCTTGTTTCTTTGTCCACTTCTGTTGTCGTCAGCGGCACGGGAAGTGTGGGCAGCACCATTCCTGGGCAGGCTGCCCTTTCTTTCGCGCTGGGTGGCTCTCCTTACGGGGCGCACTCCTTGCACCTGGGGCTTCCCTACGCGGGGGACACCCCTGCGTGGCACGGCACTCCTTACACGCCAGCACTGCGCATGGCCCAGCTCTACACGGGTCAAGGAGGCCCAGGGTCTGAACTGCGGACCTCCCATGTGGTAGACGGATGCCCTAACCACTGGGCCAAGCCCGTTTCCTGCATTCAAGCATTTTATACATAATCAATAACTACAGTAGATTATACTACAACAAACAATAATAAGACTACTAACTAGCAGACATTGAATGAATAGATTCTCATTTCCCATAGGCTTAAGATTCCCACCCAGTGAGGCTAAATAGGCCAGTATATGATGACCAAAAATGATTTAAATTTCCCCCAGTTTGTATACTTGAGGCATAGGTTGAAACAAATTATTATTACTCCCCCTTTTTGGGCTATGGGGCAGCTGGCACTTTAACTCATAATTTCAATGTGTGCATTGGTTCTACTGTTAGTGTCTTCACTGGACCTGGGGCCACAACTCACAGTGTTGACTTTAAACTTAGTCCATTAATGTAAGGATCCATTTTCTAGGCAGAGAATAATAGCTGGCTGGTTACAAGAGTCTCAATGCAGTGTTTGCAGCAATGAAAGCATACCTTGCCACTTCCTAGAGCTGGAGGGGACCTATGTCACAGTCATTAGAGGGAGCCTGAAGGACACTTGTGGGTGATGTCCATGAGCTGTTGGCAAGTAACAGGCAGTTGGAACTGCTGGGCTAGGTACCACAAGGTCTGGTATCCACGATGTTCATCTTCCCAGTGGAGCTATTCTGCTTCTCAGGTCTCAATGGTATAGCTCTGGATCTTTGTGAGGGCATCTGCCTCGATGGTCCTGAGAGGGGTGTTAGAGGAGTGGGCAGGGACATGACAGACAATTATTTGCTGCTGCTGGCAGGCATCCCTGATGTTTTTCTACAGTTCTGTCCCCCATAAGGGTTGATTCACAATAATCCATTGTTTCTGTCTCACTTTTAGTATTTGCAATCCACCCCTGGATAAGTATGGCAGCCTTCAGAGTTATGAAACACTTATTTTATTTTATTTTTCTTCTTTATTTTCTTTTAAATGTTACATTAAAAAAATATGAGGTCCCCATATACCCCCACCCCTCCCACATCAACTACCTCTTCCATCATCGCGGCACATCCACTGAACCTGGCGAATACATTCTGGAGCACCACTGCACCACATGGAAAGTGGTCCACATTGTAGTCCACACTTTCCCCAGTCTACCCAGTGGGCCACGGCAGGACACACAACATCCAGCATCCATGGAACACTATTGGGTTAAGCCTTTTGCTTGCAGCAGGGCTTCATATGCTTCACACAATTGCTTTTATAAGGGGCTATATTGTACTTTAGACCCCTTCCTACAATTGTGACTAAAACCCAAGGGGTATTTGTTTAGAATGTTGCCTCTACTACAAAATCTGCCCAAAGTCAATATTGGTGTTGGCCACATCCAATTAATTCACAGAGTAAGTCAAGGTCCACCCCCAGTTTTTTGCTTAAGCTTGTGCCAATGCCCTCTTTGCTTCTTTAAAAACAGCCTGCTAGAGAGCTATTCTCATTTCCAGGCACAACCTTTCTAGATTAGCACAACTTTTCCTGATTAATACATACAATGGTTTGTTGTTTTATTTAAAGATTTATTTTTTTATTTCTCTCTCCTTCCCCACCCCCATTGTCTGCTCTCTGTGTCCACTTGCTGTGTGTGTTCTTCTGTGTCCACTTGTATTCTCGTCAGCAGCACTGGGAATCCTTGTCTCTTTTTGTTGTGTCTTCTTGCTGCATCAGCTCTCTGTGTGTGCAGCGCCACTCCTAGGCAGGCTGTGATTTTTCATGTGGGGTGGCTCTCTTACAGGGTGCACTCCTTGTGTGTGGGACCCACCTATGTGGGGGACACCCCTGCATGGCAGGGCACTCCTTGTGCACATCAGCACTGTGTGTGGGACAGCTCACCAAATGGGTCAGGAGGCCCTGGGTTTGAACCCTGGATCTCCCATATGGTAGGCAGACACTCTATCAGTGGAGCCAAATCCATCCATTTCTCTACATGCAATAATAGTTTTTTTAAAAAAGATTTATTTTTTATTTATTTCTCTCTCCCACCCCCCCCTTGTCTGCTATCTTGTGTGCATTCACTGTGTGTTCTTCTGTGTCTGCTTGCATTCTCTGTGGCACCGGGAATCTGTGTTTCTTTTTGTTGCATCATCTTGCTGTGTCAGCTCTCCGTGTGTGTGGCACCACCCCTGAGTGGGCTATGCTTTTTTCACAAGGGGTGGCTCTCTTTGCAGGGCACAATCCTTGCACATGGGGCTCCCCTATGCAGGGGACACCCCTGCATAGCACGGCCTCCTTGTGTGCACCAGCACTGCATGTGGGACAGCTCACCACATGGGTCAGGAGGCCCTGGGTTTGAACTCTGGACCTCCCATATGGCATGTAGGGAAGCGGATTTGGCTCTATCAGTTGAGCCAAATCCACTTCCCTACATGCAATAATTTTAATACCTGGACTAACTGAGGGGCAAAGGGTCTCTAGTATCCCCAACAACCCCAGAAAAGCAATCAATTGTTTTAAAGCTTGTGGTGTGAGAAAACATACTTTTTTAAAAAAGATTGACTTGTTTTATTCCCCCCTCTTGTCTGCTCTCTGTGTTCATTTGCTGCACATTCCTCTGCATCTGCTTGTCTTCTCATTAGGCAGCTCTGGGAACTCTATACTTAGTTTCCTAAGATAAACCTTGCTATCTCCACAGCAGTCACAGGCTATACCATTTCACAAACCCACCAGCAGAAAATGACTGCTTCCATGTGAACCACAACACCCTCTCCTACATTTCTGATTTTCTCTGATTTAAAAAAAATTGGCCATGTTTATTGACAAGGTACATTTAAAAATATGGATTAGAGTGGACTTACTGGTATTCTACTATAGAATTATTGTGACTAGCAATGGAAGAAATTGTATCACTGATGTGGAAACAGTGGCCACAGTAGTTGCTGAGGGGAGGGAGAGGGAAGAAGAGATGAGATATGGGGGTATTTTGGGGACTTGGAGTTGTCCTGAATGATATTGCAGGGACAGATGCTGGACATTATCTATCCTGCCATAACCCACTGAATGTACTGGGGGAGAGTGTAAACTACAATGTAAACTATAATCCATGCAGTGCACTAGTGCTCTGAAATGTATTCACCAAATGCCATGAATGTGCCCCAATGATGAAAAAGGTTGTTGATGTGGGAGGAGTGGGGTGGGGTGGGGTATGGGGTATATGGGAACCTCTTATTTTTTTTAATGTAACATTTTTGTGATCTATGTATCTTTAAAACAAGACAATAAAAATTGAAAAAAGGTTATTCACAATTAAATATATATACACACATACAGACACACACAAATGTTTTACTATCTAACGATCTCAGATACAGATGCTCTAAAATATTTCCTCTCTTTTCTTGCTTCAGGACAACCATATCACAGATATGCCAGGCTTTTGAATACCATACTTAGAAAACAAGGCATGTGGGTCACTGCAACATAGTCAAGAACAGAAAGGCACATTTTTGCTTTATAATTTTGTTGGAATCTCTCAAAACATTTAAATGCTTAGTTTGCGTAAGCAATCAAGTCTTCATCCATTTTTCACATATACAGTAAACTGTACTAGCTTTTAAATATGCACTCCTCAGTTTTTTCACACACATACACATATATACCATTTTCCCTCTATCTTTCAAAATGGACCACTTGGGGATTTTAACCTAAGTATTGTTACATGTATGCACATTTTAATTCCACATTTTAGGAAAGGACAGAACCCACAGTATTTCAATTTTAAATAACTAGAACATTGAATGTTTATAAAATACAAAGTGCACAATAAATACAAATAAAAGAGACAAGTGGATATACACACATTTTAAAAGAAATAACTTTGGCAGGTTTCTAGCACATTTGAGCTTCTTCTCCAAGAGTTCTTTATCTTCCAAGTTGAAAATTTTTAAATACTTAAAAATGAGAGTTCAGGATCCTCACATTTGTTTTCCCTTCCACATCATCTTCCACCAAGCTCTGAGTCTGAAAGATTGTCAGAAGCTTAGTCAGTAGCACCTGGAACAGCAGTGGTGGAAGAGTTCATGGTAAAACTTGCCATCACATGTGGGAAAAATAGGAGTGGGGTGGGGAGTGGGGTATATTTTTCAGGTAACATTTGGTGTGATCTATGTATCTTTTAAAAATAAATTAAAAATGTATTTTAAAAAACTTGTCATCACAGCTGTGGCTCTTCACCCAGAGAAGTGGCATTATTCAAATGCTCCATGGCCTTCTCCTATTCACCTGTGACTAAGAACTCCTTCTCTGAGCTTCATTTCTTCAAGGAAGTATTTCTGAATAGTTTCAGCATCTTTCCCTTTGGGTAACTAGAAACCCCAGCTCTCTGTTTGGCAAGTTTCTGTTTTCTTTCTTGGCTCTCATAGCCTTTTTTGAAATCAGTATTCACAGTCTTGTGCAGTTGAATTAAATTCAGTACCCCATGCAAAGAGTTGCATGGACACGGGAGGCGAGGCTGCTTTTCCAAACTAGCATTTTCTTTCAGGCACTGAGTGTAGAGGGTGGCATTAGACGATGAAATAGATGGCTGCCAAACCTCCAATCATGAAGATTTTTAAAATTCTTATCTTTTTTATCTTCTGTCCATGTGTGAATTAGGGAGCCCCAAAGTTATGTGACATTATGACAAATTAAAGTAGGTTAAAAATGAAGATCCATACTTAGATATACATGGGGTCCCTGTCTTCTCCCAGAATGCATAAGAGGTATGGAAATGGACCATTGAGGAGGCTTTTTTTTTTTTTTTTGTATCTATTTGTCTAGCAATGCAGGCTGCTGCAGAAGAAGCAAGAAGGGATAAACAAAATTAGCAAGCAGGTAGTCATGTGAGCTTTGTGATATAGCTTTCTATTCCTTTGGAATATTTCCAAATAAAATGTGAAATGAAGAAAATAATTTATCTTTTGTTCTCTTAAAGAGAAAATGCAAAACTCAGTGGCTTCCTACCATGGACACTGGTCAATGAAAATGTTTCTCATTTGAGGCATACAGTTCTATTGGGAACCACAGGATACAGCAATCCTGGTGTCTGCAGTGGGACAGAATTGCTGTTGAGGCCAGCACAGACATCAAAAAGCAAATGAGGTGATTCAGGGAGTTGTGAGTGGCAGGAGGCTGAGGACTGTGCAGGACAAGAGCAGAAATACCCAGTGGCAGGCCCCAGGGTCCTATCAGGTGCCCTGGACCAGACACAGTTCCCAGTCCTTTATGAATCATCCCTCTTTACATGAGGTGGTGCCTGTACACCATGCCTCTGTGGCCATGGGTACAACTCAATACTTAGCTTGCTGAAGGAGAGAGAAAAGTTCTTCCACATTGGTGGTGGAGGCCTTTGCCATTTTACAATCACTCTGGCATTCCTCTGCCCTTCTTCATATCTCCTCCAACACTTGGCAGTTGGGCTTTTTAATTACTTAAAAATTTTTTTTGAACTTTCATTGAAAATGTACATTGAAAATGAACAAACAAATAAGCAAGCAAACAATACACACACACACACCAGGCATTTTATCCGATTCCACATACAGACATTACAAAAAAATTTCTCTCATTAATTGTGTTGTTTTAGGATACCCCTTATCCATGGTATCCAAAAAATTCCAGGCTTGTGGATGCCATCAGCTCAAAAAAGAGAAGTGGGGGCACAACCTGCAATGCCACCTGAGACATAGTGAACAGAAAGACACATAGTTTGCTGATAATTTTTAAATAAATGTTCTGGCTGTTTTTGCCTCAGGATCCCAACAAGTGATGTGGCATCATGAGAAATGAAAGGAAAATTAAGATGTTTAGGGAGAAATTCAGGTATTTCTTGTCTTCTTGAAAAATGCATCTGAAGTGCCGACATGGGCAATCTTGGTAGCTTTCTTCAGGTTGGAGATATTTTTGTTTAGCAGCTCTGCCTCATGAGGCAGCTGCAAGATGAGTTCAACAATATTAACTAGCAGGTCATCATTGCTGTGTGATATTACTTTCTATTTCTTTTGAATAGCTCCAAGTAAAATATGAAATGAAGAAATAATTTTCTTTCATTCTTTTCAAGAGAAAATGCAAAGCTACTTGCCTTTCTTTTTTTTTATGTATTTTTGAAAATAAATTTTTTTGTCTTTATTTTTTTAATGTTACATTAAAAAAATATGAGGTCCCCATATGCCCCCCACCCCCTCACCCCTACTTGCCTTTCTAACACTGGCATGGCCACCAAAAATATAGAATTTGGCCAAGAGATACAGATGTAGTAGGAAAAGAGGACACAATAGTCCCTGGGTCTGAAACAGTCCAGGATCCCTGTCAACAATAGATGATGATATCCACCAGGAAGCACTTGAGCTTATCTGTGGTGGTTCCACACTTGAAATCGTCTGAGTGGCTTCCAGAGTTCTTTAACAAAGTGTGAGGAAAACACCAGTATTCAAGACTGTCAGGAAAATATCCCATCTTGTTCATAAGCCTGATCACAGCCCTTGAAAAATCATCAGAGAATGATTTTTCCCATGATTGACATGTTTTCAAGAATGCAAGTATCTCAGGTGCACAAATTGAATGTCTCTTGTGAGCTCTGAATTTCAGTGTCCAGGGTTGACCTGTGACTCCACCCTTATGCCCCTGGTCAGAAATGTGCTGCTTGCTTTTAATTTCTGAATTCAAGTGGACAATCAGATTTCACCATTAAATGTCTGGTTCTAGAGTCCTGGCCTCTGATGGCCATTCTATATCTTTAATCTTGGTCTGGTCTATAATAGGACTTCACTGGACCAACCCCCTTACTGAGCTTCAACCATGGTCCTGTGTTTGGATCCTGTGTTGTGCACTTTTAGCCATGAGGGTGAGTTCACACCCAGTTTACAAAGTGAACAATGAAGTGATTTGGCGATGGAGGAGTGGGGGTGGGGTGCTTTATTTTCTGACTCACAAACAGCACCAGGAGTTCCATTTGGGTTTTTGGAGGGGAAAGTGACTGCTCCCAGTTTTTGTACAGGTGTTGTGCCAGATTTGAGGAGAAACAAGCTACTTCTTCAGCTTGATGGCTGAAAAATGGTGCTAATGGCTTTGAACTTCCATTTAAAGTTTCTCTTAATTCAAGACTTAGATATGATTTTCTGAGCTGGATGACAATGCCCATGACCCCTCTCACCCCCCACTGCTTGCCCTGGGTTCTTAGGGTGTTGGTGAGCTCACCTCTGGACAGTGGTTCATTTCACTTTGCAAGAAGTCCTTCATTTTTCTTTTTAGATACTAAATGTTGTATACAAGCATATATAGAATTACAGATGCAAAGCAAAGCAATACAAATATATACATTATGGCAGTTTTAAAAGTGTAACAGCCAAATGATGCCCAAATCAGGTTTGGAACCAACTGTTTTTTCTCATTATTGATTGATTGATTGATTTCTTCCCCCTCCATTGTCTGCCCTCTGTGTCCATTCATTGTGTGTTCTTCCGTGTCTGCTTGTCTGCTCATTAGGCAGCTTCAGGAACTGATCTTGGGACCTTCCAGAGTGGGAGAGAGGCCATCATTCTCTTGTACCACCTCAGCTCCCTGGTCTGTCACATCTCCTATTCTCTCTCCTCTGTGTCTTTTTTTATTGTGTCATCTTGCTGCACCAGCTCTCTGTGTGGGCCAGCACTTCTGCATGGGGAGGCATTCCTATGTAGGGCAGCACTCCACACGGGCCATCACTCCATGTGGGCCAGCTTGCCATACAGGCCAGCTTGCCTTCACCAGGAAGCCCTGGGTATCAAACCCTGGACCTCCTATATGGTAGATGGGAGCCCAATTTCTTGAGCCAAATCCACTTCCCCCAACTTGATTTTTAACACAATAGCTCCATTTTCTTTCTCTAAATATCTTACCACAATTCTATACACTAAATTTCTAATGCCAAAGAGATATTAAGTTCAATGACCATAGTATATGGTCCTCAGATTTAAAGCAGCAAGGTCAATTCTCCCCCAAAATGCACATAGAAAATGTAGGAACAAACAGATATAGACCTACATAACTATTCACAACATGTTAGGGGGTGATGAGGATGGTTCATAAAAATCAAGGGCTGAATCCTCCAGTCAGAGAGTTCAACTCTCCCTCTCTAGGCACCCGTGATCACAGCTTGCATCTTGGAAGAGCAATAAATGGAAGACCCGGCTAGAGAAACAGGTAAATCCAAAGCCTTGGTGTATGATTCTCACCACCCTCTTTCTCTTATTGTATTTTTATTGAAGGATATCATTCACACATGAGCATACATAAATATGAAGTGAAGAAAGAAAGGTGTGAACTTACAAAGTAAACAGGTATAATACCATACAGCGGTCCCATAAATCACATATCCACCAACACCTTGCATTATTGTGATCTATTTGTTATAATCTAGGCAAGAGCATCATTAAAATATTACTAAATATACTCTATATCTCACATTTGGTGTATTTTTCACAGAAACACCCTATTGTTTTAAACAAATCCATTTTATTTTATTTTTTTATTTTTTTTAATTTTTTTATTTTTTATTGACTTTGTAATAATATTACATTAAAAATATATATGTGAGGTCCCATTCAACCCCACCCCCCCACCCCCCCTCTCCCCCCCCCAACAACACTCGTTCCCATCATCATGACACATCCATTGGATTTGGTAAGTACATCTTTGGGCACCTCTGCACCTCATATACATTGGTTCACATCATGGCCCATACTCTCCTCTATTCCATCATGTAGGCCCTGTGAGGATTTACAATGTCCGGTGATTACCTCTGAAGCACCATCCAGGGCAGCTCCATGTCCCGAAGACGCCTCCACCTCTCATCTCTTCCTGCCTTTCCCCATACCCTTTGTCCATTATGTCCACTTTTCCCAATCCAATGCCACCTCTTCTATGTGGACACTGGATTGGTTGTGTCCATTGCACCTTTATGTCAAGAGGAGGCTCAGATTCCACCTGGATGCTGGATGCAATCCTCCCATTTTCAGTTGTAATCACTCTAGGCTCCATGGTGTGGTGGTTGTCCTTCTTCACCTCCATCTTAGCTGAGTGTGGTAAGTCCAATAAATCAGATTGTAGGTGCTGGAGTCTGTTGAGGCTCAGGATCTGGCTATCACATTGTCAGTCCAGAGATTCAAATCCCCTAAATATATCTTAAACCCCAACATTAACTGCACCTCCAGCACATTAGCATGAAAGTCTTATGAAGGGAGATCCCATCTGAGTCCAGATTCATCACACATAAACACCATTTCCAAAGAGGGGCCATCTGCCCTGGTAGTTAACCCCATCGGCCATGACCATAACTCCCATGGGTCTCTTTAGCCCTCAAAGGAACCAATATCTGGGGGTTGTATCTGCTTTATCTGTCTCTCTGACTCTGCTCAGTTGTGCATGAGGGCAAACCTTCTGCCAGCCTCCAGACTCTTTTTTAGAAACTCGTAGCCATATAAACTCATTTCTCCTTTCCATTTCCCCCTTACTTTAGGTCAAACAGCATTTTAAAGTCATGGTATTTTATGTAGACATGGATATTCTGCTGATCCGCATTGAACCTTCCGTATAAGGTCATTTTCCAGTTGCATCATCAGTTGGTAGTTGATAGTGGTCCCTCGTTGCCAGGGAGGCTCATCCCCGGGTGTCATGTCCCACGCTGGGGGGAAGGCATTAAACAAATCCATTTTAATGACACACATTAATGAAGCATCCAATTTATCCAAAGTATTCAATCATTGGTATTTGGTGTGTTCACAGAGCTGTGCATTCATCACTTCAATCATTATTAAACCTTTTCATTATTTCAGTAGTAATAATTATAAAAGAAGAAAACAGACAAATGAAAAGAAATTCTTTCCCTCTCAATCTCTCTGTTTCCTCTGCTCTATATAGGTACTATCCTGGCTATTGCAAAAATATTTATTCATTTATCAAGCAGTTTTATTCAAATATATTCACATACCATATCATCTAGCTAAAGTGTATAATCAGTGCACATTTTTTAGCTCTTGAAAACATCTTTATTATAAGATTATAAAGTAAAATACAAAATAGATGGAAATGGTAACTTTTAAAAGAGAAGGTAAGTTTTGTTTAGATTTAATATAATCCATTATAAGAAAGAGTATGGCAACAAATTTTTTTAAAGATTTATTTTTATTATTTTATTTATTTACCCTGCCCCCTTGCTGCTTGCACTCACTGTCTGCTTTCTGTGTTCATTTCCTGCACATTCTTCTGTGTCTGCTTGTCTTCTCTTCTTATCTTCTCTTTGGAACTTATCTTCTCTTTGGAAGGTACCAGGAACTGATTCCGGGAGCTTCTGATATGGGAAAGAGGCATGCAATCACTTGAGCCACCTCAGTTCACTGGTTTGTTGTGTCTCTCATTGTCTTTTTCTGTTGTGTCTCCTTTTTGCTGTGTCATCTTTTTGCATCACTCTCTGCACATGCCAGCTATCTGTGTCAGCGCTCCATGCAGGCCAGCTCACCATGCAGACCAGCTCACTGCATGGGCCAGCTTATGGCAGGGCCAGCACATGACACAGGCCCACTTGCCTTCACCAGGAGGCCCCAGATATCAGATCTGGGACCTCCCATATGGTAGATGGGAGCCCAATTGCTTGAGCCACATCCACTTCCTGCAACAAACATTTATAAAGGTAAATAATTCTAATATAATAGAAATAATTATACCAAATTCTAATTTTTATATTTCAACTCTAACTATTGGACATAATAATCTCTATGAATGAAATAAATTATTGGTTCAGTTATTCAATTTCCATTGAGGCCATAATTCTTTCCAAATAATCTAATTCCTATTTGGGAATTCCTCACATCTTATTGGCCTAAATTACCACAGACAACGTGACCACTAGGAAGACCACAGTATTTCAAAATGGGGCCCCTCAGAGCTCAGTAAACCAAGGGTCAAGGAAGAAATGACAAGAAAATGAGAAAATATTGAAACCTCAGTGATGAAACAATCTTATCAGAAGCTACTGGATACCAGATATATCTGAGCTTAGCACAATGGATAACCTGTTCAAAGACCTAGAAATTGGCATATAGATCCTGAGTTCCAAAATGGCTCTGAGCAGTATAGACAGGCAAGGCAGGGTCATGCCCTCCCTCCACAATCCTGGCCCAGCATAAAGTGGTCACTGGATGGTGCCCAGCACACTGTGTGGAGCGTCTGCTCCCCCTTTCTCCACCATAGAGATCCCTGGTGGGCATGGCCCAAACACATCAGCTGCTGAATTACCTGGGGCTGGGGGCATGAAGAGGGACTATTTTGAAAAGAAAGCGTCTAGAAAGAAGGCAATGCTGAAAGCACAGGCAAGAATGAGAGAGAAGTGCATCCAAGAATAACACAACTAAGTTCTAATTCTATTTTGTAGTGGGGTGTGGTGGTGGTTCAAATATAGAAGTAGGGAAATGGACTTGGCCCAGTGGTTAGGGCGTCCGTCTACCACATGGGAGGCCCGCGGTTCAAGCCCCGGGCCTCCTTGACCCATGTGCAGCTGGCCCATGCGCAGTGCTGATGCGTGCAAGGAGTGCCCTGCCACACAGGGGTGTCCCCCGCGTGGGGGAGCCCCACGCGCAAGGAGTGCACCCGTGAGGAGAGCTGCCCCAGCGCGAAGGAGGGAGCAGCCTGCCGAGGAATGGCGCCGCCCACACTTCCCGTGCCGCTGACGACAACAGAAGCGGACAAAGAAACAAGACGCAGCAAAAAGACACAGAAAACAGACAACCGGGGGAGGGGAGGGGAATTAAATAAATAAACAAAATAAATCTTAAAAAAAAAAACAAAAAGCAAATATAGAAGTAAAGTGACTAAGCCAGTAGTCAAACTCAGGATTATGGAGGGAAAATTAAAACATATCAGCAGTCAAAACAGACACATACAAAATATATACAATAACTGTGACATGTTATTAATGGAGAAGTATGGAAAAAGAGTGCAAAATGTATGGTATGGACCATGGTGGGTGGTAAATCTGATGATATTATCTCATAGTCTATAAGAAATATTCTACCATGGGATGGTGGGATGTTGGAGGATTGTAGTGTGTGAATTCTGACTGAGTGCATGACTGTTTTGTTAGTTCACAACTTCTGTAATAAAAGTATGTTTATAAAAATTATAATGGGGTGGGTTGGGGAAAATAGACCAAATAAAAGATATGTACTATAGTTAATGGTAAGGTTTTGATGGTGTTCTATCATGGACATATTTGTATACTTAAAATAGAAAAACAACTTTTAAAAACACCTGGCAAAATACAAACTTTTAAAATAAGAGTTAAATATCTATTATCATTTTCATATAAATTATTAGCTAAGAGTGAAAGCATTGCTCAAAATATAACATCAATACTATTTCAAAATGAAAGTTTTTAGTTTTTTAAAAGTACAGACTTTTATAAGAGCCTTCAATAATTTCATTTAGTGGTGAATGCATTTTGTACAAGAAATTTTGGACAACTTTTCTTTTTTTAGTTAATTAAGTAATGTTAACTACTCTAAATGGGAGAGTAATGATAAGAAGCTCCCAAATGTTTCTCTCTGATTCCTCAATTTTTGAATAATCCCACTTCTGGTTTGAAAATTTGAAGGACATCTTTTTGAAATATTTTATGAATCTTTACTTGGTTGATAGCAAGCTCTAGCTTTTGAATCAAGGAAAACATTTCAGATTTGTATCAATATCCTTTGAATTTTTCTCATGTATAGAGGAATTCCAATGCAGTTGCCCATATATAAAGAACTGCTTTATACCATTTTCTACTTATTTAGAATATACTTGAAACAAAATGAAAGTTATTCTTACAAAGAAATTAAGTGGAAAACACAGAGACACACTCACACATATACATACAATCACTGAGGCCCAGCAGCCCTCCAAATGCAATCTCTCTCCTATGGCATGTGAAAGCCCCTGCCCAAACCCAATAGGGAAACACCACTTGTAGGCTAAACAAGGAGATAAATACCTACATGACTATTTACAAGAATAAGGGGGGTGATGGGATGGTTCATAAAAATCAAGGGCTGGAAGCGGACTTGGCCCAGTGGTTAGGGCGTTCGTCTACCACATGGGAGGTCCGCGGCTCAAACCCAGGGCCTCTTTGACCCGTGTGGAGCTGGCCTATGCGCAGTGCTGATGTGCGCAAGGAGTGCCGTGCCATACAGGGGTGTCCCCTGCATAGGGGAGCCCCACACGCAAGGAGTGTGCCTCATAAGGAGAGCCACCCAGTGTGAAAGAAAGTGCAGCCTGCCCAAGAATGGCTCCGCCCACACGGAGAGCTGACACAACAAGATGATGCAACCAAAAGAAACACAGATTCCTGTGCCACTGACAACAACAGAAGCGGACAAAGAAGAAGATGCAGCAAATAGACACAGAGAACAGACAACCCAGGTGGGAAAGGGGAGAGAAATAAATAAATAAATAAATCTTTTTTTAAAAAATCAAGGGCTGACTACTCCACTCAGAGAGTACAGCCCTACCTCTCTAGGCACCCATGATCACAGCCTCCATCTTGGAAGAGCAACAAATGGAAGACCTGACTATAGAAATAGGTAAATACCAAAACTTCGTATGTGACTTTCACCTCTCTCTTTCTATTAATGTATTTTTTACTGAAGGATATCAATCATACGTGAACATACATAAATATGAAGTATATAGTAAAAGTTGTGGAGTTACAAAATAATCAGGCATAACACTCTACAGGGGTCCCACACCTCATCGCTTCACCAACACCATGCAGTGTTGTGATCCATTTGTTACAAACTAGGCAAGATATTAATATTACCAAAATATTACCAATCACTGTAGTCCATATCTCACATTTGGTGTATTTACCCCCAAACCACCCTATTTTAAAAATCTATTTTATTGTTAATAAAGCTCCCAATTTACCCAAACTGTACAATCAATGCTATTTGATATATTTACAGAGTTTTGCACTCATCACTGTAATCATTATTAAACTTTTTCATTATTTCAATAGTATTAATAAAGATAAAACAGAAAAATAAGGAAATTCCTCCCCTCTCAATCTCTCTATTTCCCTTGAAGTACATAGCTTCTATTCTGGCTATTCTTACACAAATATTAATTTTTTTTATCAAACAGTTTTATTAAGATATACTCACATACCATATCATCTAACCAAAGTGTATAATCAATGGCTTTTTTAGCTATTGAAAAGATGTTTATTGTAAAATTGTAAAGGAAAATAGAAAATAGATTTAAAGAAATGGTAAATTTTAAAAGAGGATATAAGGTCAGCTTAGATTTAATATAATCCATTATAAGGAAGAGATAGTATGGTGACAAACATTTATGAATGTAAATAATAATATTAATATTATAGAAATGAATTATGGCAAAATTCTAATTTTTTTGAATTCCAGCTCTAACATTGGACATAATAATATTTAAGAATGAAATAAATGATTGGTTTAGTTATGTAATTTCCATTGAAACCATGTTTCTCTGTGGATAATCAAATTCATATTTCAGAATTTCTCACATCTTATTGGCATGAATTACTTCAGATAAAAATATGGCAACTCTCAGCTGGGCCCTGAGCCTCAGCAGAGTTGCAACTCCTACTCTCCAGTTCACTGGACTTACCCAGGTCAGCTAACAGGAAGGTGAGGATGGTCAACCACCACACAAGGGAAGAAAGAGTGTCTACAACTGCAAGCAGGAGAATCCTAACCATCAGCCATGTGGTATGTAAGTCTCCTCTTGATTTAGAGGTGGAGTGGACATCGCCATTCCAGGGTCTGCATGATGGAGGAATAAAATATGAATTAGAGTGGACTTACTGGTATTCTACATAGAACTATTGTGACTCTAGCAATGGAAGAAATTGTATTATTGGTGTGGAGACAGTGGCCACAGGAGTTACTGAGGGAAGGGAGAGGGAAAAAGAGATGTGATATGGGGGCATTTTCAGGACTTGGAGTTGCCCTGAATGATATTTCACAGACAGATGCAGGACATTATATATCCTGCCATAAGCCACGGAGTGGACAGGGGCAGAGTGTAAACTACAACGTACACTACAATCCATGTAGTGTAGCAGTGCTCCAAAATGTATTCATCAAATGCAATGAATGTGCCACAATGATGAAAGAGGTTTTTGATGTGGGAGAAGTGGGGGTAGGGTTGGGGGGAGTGCAGTATATGGGAACCTCATTTTTTTAGTGTAACATTTTGTCTGATCTATGTATCTTTTAAAAAAAGACAATGAAAAAAGAAAATAACCAAGTAAATCCGTGAAACACATACAGAACCCATACAGAAATAGTCTCATATATATGGTTAATAGATTTTGGCAGTAATGCTATGATAATTCAGTATAGAAAGTATGGGCTTCCCAGTAAATAGTGTTCAAACATCACATATTGATAACAGACTGGAATGTGAAATGCAAACTCTGAAAGTTCCATAAGAAAACTTATGAAAAATCTTCATGTTTTTTACTTAGGCAAAGATTTCTTAGCTATGGCAGCAAAACCACAGTTTCTTAATAAATAAAATAGGACTTCATCAAGATGAAGAATTTCTGTTTTTTAAAAGGCAATTTAATGAATTAGATAATAAGCCACAAACTCAGAGATAAGTTTTGAAAATCATATTATCTGTTAAATGACTTATATCCAAAATATGGTAAGGGCTTTCAGAACTCGAAAACAGCAAAATAATAGGTAAAATATTCAAACACTTTAAGAAAAAGACAATGTTTTGATGTCAAATAAGCACTTAAAAGAGATGCACAAAATAACTAGTCTTTAGGAAAATTCAAATTAAATTCACAACATATCAACACCAATAGCTGAAACTTAGGAAGACTGAACATACCAAGTGCTGGCCAGGATATGAAGGAACTGGAACCCTCACATAATGTTGGTGGGAATTTAAAACCACTTTGAGAAAAAATTGTCAGTTTCTTTAAAAAAATGAATAACCCTTATAAGGCCCAATCACAGAGAGAGGGAGGCAGTTCCTATGGGTCTGGTCAGTGGGAGCCAGAGATTTTCTGTCCCTGCATAGAAAGTCAAACAGGGCCTGGAGGGGAGCCAAGAGGGAGCCCAAACTGGAAACTAAAACTCTAGTAACACTAGAGACTCCTCTATTTACATTTAAAAAGGAAGGAGCAGTCCTGCCCAGAGCTAGGGGATAGTCAAGGCAGATGCCTATTGGCAAACAATTCCTAAGGTTGGGTTTTTACTTAAAATGATGGAGATGATGCAAAGGAGAAAGCATTTCTTTGTCCATTTGGATAGAAGAGTCCTGGAGTGCATCCTCAGCCCTGGGGAGGCCATTTTGACCCAGTCATGCAACATATTTTACCCGGCAGCCTGGCTCAGCCAAGGCTTCTACTAACAGCAAGGCTAGGAACCAGGTGAGCTATTGGCAGGATGCAAGAGGGTCTCACATCAGTCACAGATCCGGCCTACAGGGGAGCACACAGCCCCTTCCCTAGAGGGCCCTCACTTCCTCCTCCTGCATATTATGTGCTCAGTCCCCTGCCCCTGAGGAATCGTTACTCTTGAAACAATTCATATCCAACAGTGACACCTAGTGGTAGTTTATTTTGCTTATACTCTCCCCCACTCTTAAGTACTGATATCTTAACACTTTGCCTGTAATACACATAAAATCTGACAACTGCATATATAAAATCATAGTTGGCCCCAGTCTGCTTTTACCCCTGGCCTGGGGATCAGTGGAGTCTGCCTTTTGTCAAAGCAAGTTTTCAGTACCAGGCATTGGTCATTGGCTGGGAATCCTGTGGACTACACCTCACCATCCACTTTCCCCAGACCTCCCCAGAATTTTCTCAGCCAGGATCAGATCCCAAGTAGAACTATATGGAAGGGCAGACATAGACTTCGTCTCATCCCTATATATATGTTGCCTAAAATATTGATTGAATTACAGCCCAAAGTTGTCTGGCATTTAGTAGGTCTTTCAAGCATGTACAGAGTTGAGGCTCCACAGTAGGCTTCCATATATGGCCAATAGATTTTCTGCTTATGCTAAGTCAATTCAGTGCAGAAATCATGGTCTTTTCCACAAGAAGTGTTCAAAAAATTAAATATGATCCAGCTACTGTCATGTTGGTGAGAACAGTCCCCCTTCCCCAAGATCAATTGGGACACTCTAGACACACAGAAATGGTTGCCAATAAGTCTAGTCTGGGGGAACTACAAATTTTCTCCATTACAACATGAAATGTCAAAGAGGGCTCTGAGAGGGAGTACAAACTGGAAACTGAAACTCAAAATCTATTTGATTGGAGACTCAAACAATACTTAGATTTTGTTCAAGAGGACAATGAACACCAAAACAACATCACCAACAAAAACTAATTAATTTGACTTGATTAAAATTAAAGATATTTCTTTAGACAAAAATGGTTAGAAAAGACAGATTTACAGAATACATATATAGATCTTATATCTAATTAAGATCTTGTATCCAGAATAGACAAAGAACACTTAAAACTCAATCATAAGGATACAAACATTCCAATTTAAGAAATGGCTAAATGATCCTAATTGTGCTTGTTAAAAAAGACATATGAGTGGGAAATAATATATGAAGAAAAGCTCAACATATTAGTCATGAGGGAAATGCAAATTAGAACCTCATGAGATACCACTACACACTAGTCTGAAAAAAAAATAAGAATACCAAATACTGGCATGAATGCAGAACAATAGGAACTCATACTCATGTGAATACAAAACAAAACAATAAAGCCACTTTGGGAGATAATGTCAGTTTCTTATAAAGTAAATCATACACTTAACAAATGGTCATGTAATCCCCACTTACATGTATTTTCTCAGGTGAATGGAAATTATTTCTACACAAAGTCTTGTACACAAATAGGCAGCTTTGTTCTTGGTCACAAAAACTGGAAACAATTAAAATGTTCATCAGTAGGTGGATAAAAGAGGGGGATGAGGAAGAGAAGGCAGACTGGTAAGAGTAATTTGGAGTCTGAGTGGCCCCTCTTATCCCAGATAAAAAGAGAGTGATGTAATTGACTAGTAACACTAAAGACTCTGAGGCCCTCCTCTATTTACACACAAAAGGAGGCAGACAAGCCTCTGCAGGGCTTGTTGATAGCCAAGGCATATTCCCACATACTAACAATTTATAAGGCCAGGTTTTTACTTAAAAAGATGGAGATGATGCAATGGACAGAGGATTTCTTTGTGCATTGTGATAGAAGAGACCTGGAGTGCATCTCCAGCTCTGGGGAGGCCAGATTGACACAGTTATGGAATATTTTTTTGCTAGGAAATCCCTCTTCTCTAGTTACCAGGCAGCCTGGCTCAACCAAGACTCCTACTACCAGCAAGCCTAAGGTCCGGGGAGCTAGCAGCAGGATGAGAGAGAGTCACACATCAGTCACAGATCAGGCCCAGGCAACCACCCTACATGGGCCACACAGCCCCTTTCCTGAAAGGTCCCTACCTCCTTCTCTTGCATAAAAAGCCCAGTCCCCAGCCCAATGAGGAATTGTGACTATTGGAACAATTCTTACCAAACAGTGTTGACTAGTGGTGGCCTCTATTGCTCTTACTTTCCACAGTATAGTAATTGATGCTTTAACACCTTGCTTGGAATAAACAGAAACCCTGAAACTTGGATACACAAAATCACAGATGGTTCCCATCTGCCCTCCCTCATGATCTAGGGATCAGTGGTCTTTGTGTCCTCAGGTCAAGGATGGTGTCAGCCCCATGTAGCAGCCATTGGATGGCCATCCTATGGTCTTCCCCTGTGAACTTCCTTCCACAATCATCCCCAGGATTTTCTCAGCCAAAGGCAGATCCCAAAGCAGAGATATATGGAAGGGCAGTCCTGGGATAAAAGTCTCCTCCCCAGATATGTCCCCAGCATGGGTACTTTGCCTAAAACACTCATTTAAATTCAGTCCCAAAATTGTCCTGGTCTCAGTAGGTCTTTTTAAGCTTGTTCAGAATCAAGGCCCTGGTAGACTCCCACATTTGCAGAAGGGACTTAGCACGTGATGAGATGGTACATGGAAGTGTCCCGATGGTGTGCCATGTCTTGGGAAATGTGCCCACATGAGGAGGTAGATGTCCTTCCCTGGAGCATTCAACTTAGGAATTAACTTACCTGTAGAGACCAGGCCTCACTCAGTTATCCATGGGAAGCTTCTGAGCTTAGATGGAAAGATGTCACAGCAATTTAGCAGAGGTTCCTGGAGGTGGTTCTAAAGAAGTTCAGTTAGTTATCTGTGAATGATTTCCTATAGATGACTTCAGGCTGAGTTCATAACTTAAGATACAATCCCTAGGAAAAGCAGCTGTGGCTCAAGTAATCAAGCTCCTGTTTGCCATATGGGTGCCCCAGGTTCAATACCTGGGATCTACTGGTGAAAAAAAGGTGTACCCAGATCTGTACAGTGAGGTGCAGCTTCCCCACCATGTAGAGAAATGCTGCATCAAAAAGATGATTGTTAGAGGTTCCTTTTCACTAGGTTTGCAATAAATAACAAGCTTTGACACATTTCCCCCTGACATGCATTAAGGAAAGACAAGCCCCCCACACCCAATAAGCCTAATGCCTAAAAGCACAGCACTTTCCCTAAAGGTTGAACATAGAAACCACATGGAAACAGGAGTAAAGGGAGATAGAGACCTTTACTCCATTCAGATCAAAGTGCCACCTGCTCCTCCAGAATTCCAAGAAAACATAATTCCCTAGCCCACTACCCTCTAGGCATACAAGGGAAAATTTTTGCCTCTAGGGCTTCCTTTTGGCTCCTGAACCTCACTTGGACACTTAACCCCCTCCCACTGACTATCATTTCCCTGCCTAGGAAAGTACTGTATAAACTAAAATCCCCCTTCCAGAATTGGGCTGAAGTCTATTCTACAGACAGACCCCATCTATTAGGAGAGCATCTCAACAAATTTCCTGTCTGCAGTCATATCAGTCTCTGTGTCCCAGTGAGCACAATTTTTCTCTAACATTGATACAACCAGATAGAAAATAAAGATGCCCTCCCTAGGCTTTGCTCCCAAACCTGTAGCAGATTTTAATCACTTCTTTCAAATGCAGATATTCTGAAGCTTAGAAGCATCATGTAGATAGATTATGGGATATAATCACAGGCTTCTTTCAACTACTCTCCCCAGGTGGCAGGTTAAAAGTTGCAGGGCCTCTGGCAAATCCCATTCCTCACTTTTCCTAGCCCTATTAAGGAATCACTGGCATGGAGGTAGACATTTAACTTCTACCCAGAAGAAAGTTCTAGATTTCTGTGGACATCTCCTGAAAGGACACAGCAGAGAGTTGATGGGCAGGAGGGAGGGAGGGCTCTGAAGAGTGGGCCTCCATGGAGAGAGCCAAGCAGCTGGGGCAGAGGGTCATGTAGAGTGGTGGACAATCATGATGTGTCCAGTGCTACAGTCAGTGCCTGGCCCTGAGAGCTGGAGCCAGGATAAAGTATGGACAGAGGGCTCTGGTTGCAGGGAGGATGCTCCCTGGCTCCTGCGCCTTCTTCCTGAGTCCCCACCACATGTTCCCCACCTGGGACTCACCCCCTGTCCAAATCTAGTGCCATGATACCCCAGGACACCCCTCCCACATCCACCCTCTCTACTGTTGGGGCAGCTAGAGGAAAAGCAGAGGAGTGCCCGGTGAAGCTCTTTAAGGTCAGAAGGGAAATTCCACAATTTACATGCTCAGGGACCACAGGAAACACTTTAGCAGAATGTGCAACTGTAGGGAACTTAAATGGAGGATTTTGGAGTTGACCCAGAAGGAGCAACCACTAGGTTGCAGTGACAATCTATTCACAGGGAGTGGTGTTGACTGCTTTGTAAGTGGGAACACCTGCAGAAAAACTTTCAGAGGCCACAGGTGGAAAGGAGTCCCTTGAGGGCAAAGCAGGGCAAGGAGTGCCAAGGTAGCTTGGGACCTTAGAAGCATCCATGACTAGCCCACAAACTGAGAGCCTATGTTGGGTCAGTTTCCTGGGGGTATGGAAAGTCTGTTAAGGCTAAATGGCTAAAATATGCTCATTGGGCTAATTTTAAGACAATTGGATGTTTAAGTATTTGAGTTTGGCTGTGCCCCAAAGATCTCAAAATAACTTAATTTCTTCCATAGGTATTTTCTCAAGAGGATTTTCTGTGAAAGGGGCAGATAGGCAAGACAGCCATGAGAATTTTAAAGCTACTATGTCTGAAATGACTCACCAGTATTACCAACAATGCTAAGCCCCTCCCACACATGCATTTGTCCCTGCTCTATGTTGGATAAGGGCTTTCCAATGTGGAGGGATTCTTTCCAGGGGAAGCCTCCTCCTAGGGATGCATCCCCAAGGGCTGGTGCATAGGATGGCAACCATTGTAAGAGTAAAACACACCAGTTGGAATAACTTTCATTTCTTGGCAGGTAGATGTTTGTTTATTAAGAGACAATTCTAGGCCAAGTAATGCTATTTATAATGGCTTCCTGACTCTTTTTTAAAGCCAACTGAATTCTTTAAAATAAACTTTCTTGGGACTCCTAAATCAGGGCAAAGTCCCACTGGGTCTCTTGTGACATTTTCTGCCTTGGTCTCCAGGCCACAGCCCTGTCTCCTACCTCAGACGGTTGCCCAAATAAGCCTGGCTGCAGGCCAGTGAGGGCCAAACTAACTGTGGTTATATTTACTTATAGAAACATTCACACCAACATTAATGTCTACCTATTTATATATGTTTATGCATATTCACTTAAAGGTCCACAGCATAGCTTCTGTATCACTGTTTACAGGTGCTCTGACACAATTGTATATGATTTTATTTTCATGGAAACATGACAATTTATAATAACTCCTTTCCCACTCCTATCCTTTTTATTCTTTCCCCTCCCAACCCTCCCTAAGCTCAAGGCAAATGCTATTTTCAGTCGGCAGAATCCTGCTCATTTTGTGTATTTCCCCACCAGCCCTCCCCTTGAGCAGTCTCCTTCTCTGACTCCTGTTGGAAGGCTGACTGTTCCCTGTGTCCTCTTTGGGGTCCTGATTCTTCCAAGATGCCCAGGCACTCAGTCCCCCTTTTCACAGCTCTGATCCTTTGGGCAGAAGGTGCAGGTTAATGCACATGGTAGCCCAGAGTCATGGTGTGCCCAGGCATCCCTGTTAGTCCTGATGATGATAAGGATCAAGATAGAAATACAAACTACTTTCAGATGCTTTTAGCTCTTGGCATGTATTTTATTTAGAGGATTTCCATGAAAAGAAAAGTCAGGAGAGTTTGGTATATAAATGAAATAACAAACTGGTGTTACAGTATTCATGGAAATAAACAATAGAGGAATTTCTGTGACAGGAACTGCCAAGTAAGTGGCATTGATTCATGTTGGTTTTATTTTTGATATTCCAGGGTCAGGGATTGAACCAGGGACCTTGTATGTGAGAAACCAGCACTCTTCCACTGAGCCACTGAGTTTGTTTTTTCATTTGTTTCTTTGTTTCATTTTTGTTGTTTTTTAAGAAGGCACCAGGAACCAAGCCTTGGACCTCCCAAGTGGGAAGTAGGCACTCAACTACTTAAGCCACAGTCACTCTCCTTAATTGTTTTTACTTAACAATAACTCCTTCATTATTTATATTGTTCATAGTAATAAGCAAGGATAATAACAGAACAATAAAACCCCTTCCTCTGTTAATATCTTATTTATGCCCAGTCATTTTAGGATTTCAATGATGGGTCAAGGGTCAAAAAATTTTGAAATAACTTTTAAATAAAGAAAGTCCTGTGATTAAATATTACTTTTCACAATAAACATTCCAAAAGATGATCATGAATTTAATTCTCAGCATAGTTTGCATGTCTTGGCTTATTGAAGGTTATATTAGATCAAAGATAGTGAATCAACAAATGCTCCCTTCAGGCTCTATTCCATTTCTGCAATTGACATGGGAGTCCTAGGCCCTCATTTACAGACAGGGACACTGAGAACATGTAAAGGGAAGTGACAGACCAAGGCCCACAAAATTGGAGTAGCAAGGAAGGACCAGGGTCATCTCTCCACCCTCTCTTACTCTCAAGATCCCTACTCAGGCTACCTTCTGTGCTTTGCCTGGGAGAATGGGATGGTTTTACCCTCTCTCTGCAGCTCTGTGAAGTTGTCTGGAGATGTTGCCTACAGATCACAGTGGGGTGCATGGGGAATGGGGTGATCCTGAACCTCTGTGGTCCAGACCTGGACATGTGTCCTTTACCTATGAACATGGCTAATGCTGACTGTGTCCTCATCAGCCCTGGGCCTCTTGCTTAATGCCTGGTGGCCTTGGTCAGCCCCAAGGGAGGAGCAGCAGATTTCCTGCTTGCTGTGCAACTAGAAAATGACTCCAAGTCAGTGGGCAAGGTCTGGGAGTCTTGGATGAGAAAGCCACCTCTCACCTCTCCTTAGGGTCCTGGCTCCAGGCCCAAGTGAGGGAATCTCAGTGAGAAGCTGTGTCCTGCAGAGTTAGATGGTCTCTGGGGGAAAAGAGCACATACACCCTTCCCAGCTTTCAGGTTTTAAAATATTTGAATAAACAGAGAAAATTGATTCACTTGTGAAAAGTACTTGAAATCATTATGTAAATTGTATAAAATTCTGTGAGCAATTGTCATTCATTCATCAACAAGGTGACAAATCCTGTCAACTAGCAGTTAAATGTCCTTCATCTGTCCACCTGCCTGGTCTCATCATTCCTGCACAAAGGTCCTTTCATACAGACCCATCCCTCCCTTTGCTAGCTTTCTTCCTACCTTCTGTTCCTTCCTATATTAACTTATTTTCTTCTGAAATTGACAGAAGCTTATTATAAAGAATTAAATCAAGAAAACATAAAAAATGGTAAAAAACCATCCAATTTTCCACAAAATGGAAATTATCCATCATCAGCATCAATCAGAAGGCCCTCCTACAAGCTGTCTTCCTATTCTTATATGGACAGGGAAGAATAGAAAGCTGACAGAATGGAATTTGTTTGGAAAGGGGAAGATAGATTTAGCAACAACCAGTTGCTGAGTTTGACAAATATATTTGCATAAAAATACAGTGGTGAGATATATTCTACTTTTCAGTTAAACATAAATTTCATGTCTCCTGGCCTCACAGAAGATAAAGAGAGATTTGGGTTTCTGTGCTAGCATTGCTGTGCAGGAGTGGAGGTCAGCCTAACCTTTCCCCAGCTCCTGTGTGACTTTATTTCTGTCATGAGAGCTTGAACAAGTACTTCTTTCTCTGTGAAACTGAGACACTTGACATAGGCAAGCTGGGACATCCAGCCCCCCTTGCCCCTGGCTTAAGTTTCCAAGGAACACCATGGACCTTGCGAAGACACATTTCTTTCCTTCCAAGGAAAATTTCAGTGCTCCATCTGTGAAACAAATTCTCCATTTCATTTATAGGTACTCTACTTCAGAGACATCCAACTGTCCTTATGTCAGGTGGTTTTGTCCTGTTGCCAAATGTCTTTTCTATAATGCTCTAATTTGCTTGGCTCTATCTTTTATCTGTATTACTGTGATTTTCCCAAAAATTTCCTCCACACTGCTAATTTGACTTTCAGCTATGTCTATTATGCTATACTTTTATGTTTTATATTAGTTTTGTAGTAATCATGTATCAGTCCTCATGGTTAATCACCATTTCTATGTCATTCTGTTGTTCTATACCCAGGTCCTGAAATCCTTCACAAAGTTACCTTAAAGGATCAATCCTTTCTTCTTGCATTTCCTGACACTGAGATCTTTGGGGGTGGGAAGCATATGTGGAGGGGCCTTGCTTCCCTGTGAGTGACTTCCATTGGAGGTTGCAGGCTCTTCTCACTTTCTGGGAGAACATCTGTGCAGTTTCACACAATTCTTCCCGTGTGGGTGAATTTTTGCTTTTCATTCTTAGCCTTGAAATGGACTTTTTTCACCCTGAGAAAGTAATAACCAGACCCAAGCCAGCTAAGCTCCTGCGATGAAAGAACATCACTCATATTCAGGGTGATAGTGCAGAAAATGGAGGTTGCTGTGGCTTGGGCCTTCAAGAGCCTCTGCTAGACCATGCTTCAAAACCTTGCCCAGCTGCAGCTGCTATGGTCCCCCAGTGCCTGGCTCTGGGATGACCACTAATCCTCACCATGACCAGATACCCGTGCACCCCAGCTGCTGTGGTACACCTCCCACTTGGTTTTGGGGTGACAGTGGCAGTTGGAAGGCAGGCCAGGTGGTGAGACTGGTCTGGCTACACATCCAGAAAACCAGAGCCAAGGACTAAAAAGTGTTCCAGGTACTCTACCAAGTGCATTAAAAGAGGATGGCCTCTGCTTTCCTTCCAACATCCCAGCAAGTTGGGCATACTCAGGGGGTGTGCCCTCAGGCCCTTGGTGCTGACCCACACTGCCCAGCCCAGCTTGGTCCCTGGCAGGTCCCCCACACCCACCAACAACCTTGCACACCCCCTTTTCCAGTCCATGCATGCCCCACATCCACCCCTTCTGGGACCCAGCTTTTCCCAACCATCCAACCAGAATCATCAGCTCTCCTGCTGGCTCCCCTATTGCCCTTCCTTGCAAGCCTTTGGCCTGCCAGGTCCAGTCAGCAGGCTTGACTGAGCACACCAGGCCAGGGTGAGGAGGAAACCCAAGCTCTTGTTTTCTGCTCAGCTCTCAGTAATGTCTCTTCTCTAGTGAGCCAAGTCTGGGCTGTCCCTTTGCCTAGCCTCCCATTGAGTTCACCCCTCCCACCTGGCATCTTACCACAGATGAGTCTGCAGCACTCCTGTTATTGGCTAGCTTCAGATGAGCAGAACATCTGTCCAGTACCTGGCTCAGTCCTTAGTTCTCAGAGCCAACCTGGGAAATGCCCAACACAGAAAGTCAATGTTTGCCCAGAGCATTGGATATGCTAGAGCCATGGGTTCCAAGGTCCTGCCTGGCTCACCCATGTGACTTCATGCAACACAAACTATTGTACATTGGGTCATCCACTCAACTCAGCAGTTGGAGCCAAATTGGGAATCTGATCCATTCTACTATGACTGGAAACCCCAGACAGGGGTTGAGATGGAGTCTGGCAGGTACTGGGCTTGGAGGCAGGCCATCTGGATGCATCATCACCTGGGAAGAGATGCCCTTGGAGCTAGGAACTAGGATCAGCTATTTTTTTCTTATTTCTCCCCACTCCCTCCTCCATTGTCTGCTCTCTGTGTCCATTCACTGTGTGTTCTTCTGTATCTGTTTTATTCTCATTAGGTGGCTCTGGAAACCCATCCTGGGACCTTCTGGAGTGGGAGAGAGGTGATCATTCTCTTGCTCCACCTCAGCTCCCTAGTTCACTGCATCTCATATTGTCTCTTCTTTTTTCTCTTTCTCTTTATTTTTTTTAAATGTTACATTAAAAAAACGTATGAGGTTCCTACATACCCCCCACCAACCTCACCCCACTCCTCCCACATCAACAATCCCTTTCATCATCGTGGCACATTCATTGCATTTGGTGAATACATTTTGGAGCACTGCTGCACCACATGGATAATGGTTTACATTGTAGTTTACACTCTTCCCCAGTCCACCTGTGGGCCGTGGCAGGACATACATTGTCCGGCATCTGTCCCTGCAGTACCACCCAGGACAACTCCAAGTCCTGAAAATGCCCCCACATCATATCTCTTCTTCCCTTTCCCTCAGCAGCTACCATGGCATTTTCTCCACACCAATGCTACAATTTCTTCCATTACTAATCACAATAGTTCCATAGTAGAATATCAGTAAGTCCATTCTAATCCATACTCTATTCCTCCATCCTGTGGACCCTGGGATGGTTATGTCCACTCCACCTCTATGCAGAGGCTCAGGGCCTGGCTGTCACTTTTTTGTTGTTGTTGTGTTATCTTGCTGCCTCAGCTCTCTGTGTGGGCAGCACCACTCCTGGGTGGTCTGCTCTCCTGCGCAGGGGCTGCACACCTTGCACAGGGTCCACTCCTTGTGTTGGGGGAACCTCTGTACTGGGTATTACTCCTTGTGCATGGCAGCACTCCAAGCTCACCACACGGTCCAGGAGGCCCTGGGTATCAAACCCTGGATTTTCTATATGATAGTTGGAAGCTCAATCCTTTGAGCCATATCTGCTTTTCAGGAGATCAGCTTTTTGGACAGGTAGATCATGTAGGGTATGGGTAGAGAAGACAGATTCCATGAGCTAGGGCTCAGGCAGAGGCCACTTGGTGCAGTGGGCAGACCTTTCACTCACACCTCCTGGGTCTTTGCTGTTTGTGGACAGGCTCCTCCAGAAGTCTTTGGCAGCACAGAGCTAAGGTCCCAGGGATCAGTGGTAGGATTAGGGACAGATGCTGACCCACCACCCCATTACCATCCCACCAGGACTGTTTCCTGGCTTCTTCACACTGGAGTCCTACAGGTCTATGCTTTTTCATTTTTTCTTGAAATTGTGTCTTATCTTCCCCAGAAGTAGTTACCAAATACAACAGATAGTGTTGGCAATGTTGTTAGCATAGGCACAGCTGTTTCCAATAGCAAGGTCCACTAGATCTGGTGTCACAAAGGAGAAAAATATCTCTTAGTGAGGTGATTTATTGCAAGTGCACAAGCAAGGAACTGGGGGAACCTTCCCAAAACCAGTTCAATGTGAGAATGGGAGCTAGGCGTTTTACAGCCCAAAGAAAAGGAAAATGATGCAGGTGAGAAAAAAATTAAAAAAACAAACAAGTGATACTTCTAGGGGTCTTGTGAGGAAGGTATGCATAATTTCTCAGTTCTGCATTGTCTCAAGCATATTAAACTTGCACTTGGTTTCAGTGGCTAAAAAAAAAACAGTTTAGATATTGTTCTGTGGGAGCCTATATGTAAGGTTGTTATGAATCCTTTCTCGATCAAACATTCAAAGATATCAAGCTTTTCTTGGGGTGTCTCTGTAAAAGTTAGAGATTTATTGGGTACTCCTGACACAATTCAGTCTGGTTTTGCTTTGAGATATTATCTTATTCCTGTAAACAAAACTGAGAAATTCTGGTTAAAATCCTTCAGGGAACTAAGTGCAAAGAGTAAACTTATAAAATTATATTAAGAGAAAACCAGCACAATTAGTGTATTAGAATTTTCAGAGCTGCTTAAGTGAAGAAATTTCTAGTAAGCATATTTTCCAGCTATCAATGTCAAAAAACAAGTGCTTGTCCAGCTAATACATAATCAAGTTTTACAATGCTATCATCTAAAAGAAATTTAGATAATGAATCTAATGTCTGATGCTGTGCAGCTCTAGCTCTAGCAGTAGATTCAGTAAGTTTGTCTATTGTGATTGATAGATTTTTAAAAATTTTTAAATTATTAAATTTTTAAATTTTTTGTCTTTATTTTTTTTAATGTTACATTGAAAAAATATAAGGTCCCCATATACCCCCCCTCATCCCACTCCTCCCATATCAACAACCTCTTTCATTATCATGGGACATTAATTGCCTTTGGTGAATACATTTTTGAGCACTGCTGCACCACATAAATAATGGTTTACATTATAGTTTACACTTTCCCCCAGTCCACCTAGTGGGCCATGGCAGAACATACAATGTCCAGCACATGTCCCTGCAGTACCACCCAGGACAACTCCAAGTCCTGAGAGTGCTCCCACATCACATCTCTTCTTCCCTCTCCCTACCCTCAGCAGCTACCGTGGCCACTTTCTCCACATCAGTGCTACATTTTCTTCCATTACTAATCACAATAGTTCCATAGTAGAATATCAGTAAGTCCACTCTAATCCACACTCTGATAGATTTCTAATTTTGTTTTCCTTTGTCTTAACCTCAAGCCAAGGGAGCAACAATCTGCCAGAAGAGGCAAACCCAGAATCATGTACTCCCTGGATAAATCCATTTTTTGTCTGATGTACCTTGTGGGGACAAGTCCAGTGAGAAATTCCAGATTCATTATTAACTCCTAAAGGTGCTATAAGGAGAACAAATGCACATTGTCCAGGCATTTACCAGCTGTTAAGAGGCCAGGAAAATATATTATCAAAGCCCTCACAATTTTTATAGGAAGGAAAAATGCCTTTAAAAAACAAGAAAAATATATTCATTAACCTATCTGCAGGAAAGGCACTTCTAATATCATGTCATCAGTAAGCATCACTGCAGTGAAACTTAGTTCTCAAGATACCTCAGGGTGGAATAAATTAGGTATTCAATACAATCTACTAACTGTAATGCATGTAGGGATTAAGTGTTAGGGCAGCAAAAATCTGTGATAGTTTGATTTACAGAAAAATTAAACTGAATATAAAGCTCTAACCTGATTTCTTATCAAAAGACAACTGCATAAACATGGCTCATATACATAAACCTTGAAACATCTTGAATCTCAAAATTGATCAGATAGCTCTGCAGTTGGGATGCTGTAATAGTGCAAATCTCTATGTATGGAGAATAATGTGTATATGAAAGTAACATGGAAAAGATTTTAATTGGAGACTATGACTATAGGATCAGTCTAGAATTTATTTGTAGGGAAATGAAGACTTTCATGTATATGTATGAATGTTTGAGCCTCTCATCTAATTTCCCACAGCAGAGATCTCGCATGTAAAAGAATTCCTTTAAATATATACTGCCATAACCCACTGAAAGTACTGGGGGAGAGTGTAAACTATAATCCATGCTGTGCAACAAAATGTATCCACCAAATGCAATGAACATGCCACAATGATGAAAGAAGTTGTTGATGTGGGAGGAGTGGGGTATGTGGGAACGTCTTATTTTTTTTTTTTAATGCAACTTTTTTTTGTGATCTTTGTATCTTAAAAAAATAAAATTTTTTAAAAATGTAATTATTTGCAAGAAGATTTCACTTGCAGATACATGGAGACTCTACATGCATTAACTGACATGACAAAGAAACCATATTTCAGCAAATTACTTTGGAAAATCCTCAGTGACTAGTCATCTTTTGATCACCATAAGCAATATCATACTAGAAGGAAATCATATGAATGCCATAGGAGTGCTATAGCCTTTATTAAAATCTTGGTCCACAGACAATACAATGAAACTCATTTTGGAAAGAAACTATATGGGTTAATTCTATGTGGGAAAGTTTTCATTAAATTTTTCCACCTTAGGCAATACAAGATAACTCCCAAAGCACAGGTGCCCTATGAATGTCATCTGTGTGAAGAAGCCTCCAGGCAATATACTTTTCTTGGACAACATGAAAGAACTCACACTGGAGAGAAAACCCATGACTACCATCTATGTGGGACAGTTTTCATTCATTGCCCTTTACTTAAAGAACTTGAGAATGTGTTTTGAGAGAAACCCTTAAAAAGTCATCCATGTGGGAAAACTTTCACTCATAGTTCTGCCCTCTGGTAACATGAGTGAATTCACACTGGGTAGAAACTATATCATCTAAATGAGAAAATTTCAATTTTTCTAACTTTAGAAAACATGAGCTTGTTCAAACTGAAGAGAAATCCTATGAATGGCATCAATGTGGGAAAGTCTTTAGTCAATATTCTGACCTTACATGGAATGGGAAAACTCACACTATAAATGTGTTTTGTTTTGTTTTTAACGTGGGAGCCAGCTTGAAGTTGATATAAATCTTTTTTTAATATGAAAGATACATCAGCCATAGATTTAATCTTTAAACACACCAGAAAAACTCACATTCTGAAGAAAGTTTGCCATCAATATGGACGTGTCTTTAGTCATCAGTATTACTTAAGATAACCTAAGGAAATTCTAAGGGAGAGAATCCATTTGAATGTCCTTTATGTAGTAAAGCCCTTAGAAGATGATCTGAGAGAACTCACTGTATAAATCTAATGTAAGTAGAGAGTTGGAGAAATCAAATGTGAGAAATTCTTTGTGCTCAATATGAGAGTGCATTAATTTATAATTTAAATAAAATAAGGGAAATCCCCAGGAATAAAAACCTAGGTCTGTAATCACTGTGCACTATCATTCAAACACAACCTTGATGTGCTAAAGAAAACTCAGTTTAGAGATAACTATGAAAACATGAAGTAAGAGAGAAATGTCTTTACTAGTAGGATGAAACTCCTTGGGGGTGCTCCAGAAAATTCATACTGGAGAATGTTTTCAATGGGAAATCATTTATTCAGTGATTGGGGAGTTTATAGGCATCAGTTTTGTTTTGGTTTGTTTTATCTCTGTGAGGGCTATTGTTTGAGGAATTGGGGAAAATGATTGGGTATCTTAGGACTGAGTTATGGAGGTCAGTGGTGGAAATGGTATAGGTTTAGGAATAGAATATCTAATGGTTTTGATTAGGTCATTGATTAAATATCCAAAGAATAGGACCAGATATTGTTGCTTTGTTTCTGATCTTAGAGGAAACAATACTTCATTTCAGTGACTAGAATCTTTATAAGTAGGTGAGAGTCCTGTGGGTAGTAGATCACCGAGCAAAGCAGAGGTCTAGATAGTTCCACTTGCCCCTTACTAATGGCCCAATAGGGACTATCAGTTATAACCCACTGTAAAAATTGTCTTGTTCATAATAAAATAGGTAAGAGATTCTAAAATCTACAAGCCCCATTGCCAATGCCAATATGATTTTCCAGGTGTGGAAATCCACACAATTTTGGAAAATTTATAATCTAGAATATCTATATACAAAAAACTTTTAACTAACTTCATACATAATTTAGGACTGCTGAATGCTTTCCTACTAAATTTGGGACCACTAGAAGTATTTCTGTTCTCACCACTACACTTCATATTTTTAGATATTGAAAGACAGAAGTCTTTACCTTAAATAGAGACTAAGAAAAGGATATCATTTCTCATCACTTCAGTTATATATCCATATAATGGTGGATTTAGTGTAATAGAGTACAGAGAAAAATCAGAAAGCTTGGAAAAGAAAACTGGTTTTTTTTTTAATTGCAGAAGATATGATTGGATATATAGAAACCACTACTAAATTCACAAAATATTAGAGGTAATTAATAAATTTACTAAGGTCACAGTGCCCAAAGTTAAAATAAACTTCAATCTCTATTTACTAGAAATTTAATGAGAGAGGTGCTCCATGTTCCTGGGACCATAATTTCATGATGTTTGAATATACCTGTCTAATACAGTGGTAGATCCACCCAGCAGCAGAAGAATTCATGGAAAATTCAGTTATTTAATGGCTGTCACTGAGGGTTTGTTCATTGTCCTTGTCCTACAGGCAGGGATCATCTTCAGCCTTTCTCCCAACAAGATATCAAGCGTTATTGGATGAGCAAAGCATCTTCATGCATACCTCATTGTCTATATCATTCCACAGATGTCTATCATTATAGAGCCCTTGCCCTCCACATCATCATAACATAGATCATGTCTTTCACAATGCCAGTTGTCCCCTTACCACACTTGGGAACTTTTGATTCTCCAATCACATTCTGTCCACATTCCTGACATGAAATTTTTTCTGACTCCCACCATGAAGCAGTAAACAGATAACTTTCAGGGTGCTTGAGTCCAAGTGATCGAGGATTAAGCAGACCCCTCATTGTTCAACCCATTGGGGGCTTTTTGCCCAGTGCCATAGGTGGTTTACTGTCTTTCTGAAGCTAGGTAAACAGCAGCTGTTGTTCAATGTATGCCAAATAGTTTTACCTTGACTTATCTATCAGCAAACCAGCACCTGGTGGTCCCCCTTGATTCAGGGCCCTATGAATTCCAATGCAGGGTGGGAGAGCCTTCATCTCATACTGCAACAAGATCATTGTTGAGGGATGCTTCTGCCACCCTTTCATGCAAGCATGCCATTCTTTTGAAGGCCCAGGCAAGCAGCCTTTAATTTACTACTTCCACTTGATGATATTCTGTCACTGGGCACAGCCTGGATTAGTGTTCTGATTACCCAGGACCCAGAATATGATGGGTATTTCTAGACTTAGGAGAATCTAGGAATACTTGGTAATCATTATCCTTTCCATTTCCACCAAGGCCTGATAGCACACCAGAAGTTGCCTTTTGAAGGAATGATTCTGGGTTGTGTCTGGGAACTCTGTGACCTAACAGCACATAGCTCTGCTTTCCATATGACACACTATAGAAGTACAAGGAGGATACCAACATGGAAAATGCTGGCACCAATATGTAAATGGCCAAAAAAACCACTGGGCTTCCTTTTTGGAGGTGGGTGACTTTAGGAACAGTAATTTTTCCTAGGGATCCAGTGTTAGCTTGATCTCATATGCAAGTGAAGAAATTGACCTACTGGACTGAGCCTTGCAACTTGCTAGAATTTACAGCCCAACTAAATTGTTCAATCTCCATTAGTAATGCAAGTACTACGTGGGCAGTTTGTTCCTCAACACTGGCTCAGCAACATGAAAGCATCAATATAATGGAGCACCTGGAGTTTTTTGAGCAGGGGTAGCTTACTCAAAATCAGTCACACACAATGGTGGAAGATAGTAGGTTAGTTAAATACTCATGTGGCAGTTCAGTGAAGGTATACTGTTGGTCTTGGCATTGATAAGAAAATTGATCTTAGTCTTCCTCTCAGAGTGGGAAGGCAAGACAGGCATTCACCAAATCAACAACTGCATATCAAACATCAGTGGAGGGAAGTGGACTTGGCCCAGTGGTTAGGGTGTCCGTCTACCACATGGGAGGTCCGCGGTTCAAACCCTGGGCCTCCTTGACCCGTGTGGAGCTGGCCCATGCACAGTGCTGATGCGTGCAAGGAGTGCCCTGCCATGCAGGGGTGTCCACACATAGGGAGCCCCACGTGCAAGGAGTATGCCCCGTAAGGAGAGCCACCCAGTGCAAAAGAAAGTGCAGCCTGCCTAGGAATGGTGCCACACACACGGAGAGCTGACACAGCAAGATGATGCAACAAAAAGAAACAGATTCCCGTGCCACTGACAAGAACAGAAGCGGACAAAGAAGAACATGCAGCAAATAGACAACAGACAACGGGGGGGGGGGGGGGGGAGGAGGGGCGGGGCGGCAGGGATAAAAATAAATAAATCTTTTAAAAAAACAACCAAAGGCAAAACAAAACAAACATCAGTGGAAGCTGTGATGGTTTCCAAGAGAGTCACAATGTCTAGGATTGCAGTTGCCAAAGGCAGCACTTCTACATTCAAGCACCAATGGTCTACAATTAGTTACCATGTTCCACTTGCCTTTTCCACTGACCACATCAGGCTATTATTGTCAGAGATGGTAGAGCAGAGGACAACTGCAGAAAGGTATTTTATGAGTTCCTTTTCTCCACCAGGAAGGCAGTGTTGTCACTATTGGACAATGCAATGAGGTAGGAGCACTGAGTATGCTCAGCCCATCTCTCCCTAACATGATAGCCATAATTTGTTGAGATGGGGAGATTATACTTGTAGTCACCACTGGGAAGTGCAGTGGTGCAACATATCAAGTGCTACAATGTATTCCCTGGCATTAAGCATGACCACAGAGGTGGCTAAAGGCCACGTGGACCAACCCACAGGGTAGCAGCAACCTCTCATTCCCATACCCTTGTGTAATGCACAAAATCTCTGCATGTAGTTCATGATGGATGACTGTATCCAAAAATTCTATAAGGCTTTGTCCAATTCCCCAAAACTGGATATGCACTGGAGCATATGGCCTAGAATCCTGGAGTATGGTTAGAGTTCTTGGTCCCAATCCTCAGTTATTTTCAATTCGGGCATGTCTTGGTAAGGAGACCCCTCTCAGGGGCCAGATTTCTCAGTGTTGTAGCAGAGGAAGAGATCTCCATGTTACTCTTCCTCTGCTGCTGTCCATATCTGGTGATTGAGGGGATGGAATATGGAAAAGAAAGATTGCCCCTACTGAACCTGTGACCATTTTACAATTTTATATTTTCCCCAAAGTTCTACATTGGGGATTTCATGCATGTTGTCTTTTAGGACCCCTTATTCTCATAACCAGAAGAACACAACTTGGTGAGAGGTGGCCCCAAGGTAGTGGTGGCTGCTGAAGCATCCTGTGGATCACTGGGCTTGCTGGATTAACAGTCAAGCCCCTACTGCCCACCATTGCTTTCTTTGTCAATTACCTCAGCAGATATCCTTTTAGTGTGAAGCAGGGAGGGTATGATAAAGCTATTCAATAGCAACTCCCAGGGAAATCCCTGGGGTGAGGAGTCTAGACTGTCACTCCACCCAGGAGGACATTTCCTAATGAAATTATCAATGTTCTACCATAAAGTTGGAACCTAGTGTGGGACTAAATTCCTGTTTGAAGAGGAATATCCACATACTAAAACCCAGTGGTGTGACCTGCTAGGTCAGCTGCCTAGGTTCCTCCTCACTATTCCAAGGCTTAGTTGCAATTCAGGAGGAGGTCACCCAGGGTGTATGTTTGTCCGAATCCCTGAAGGATTTAGTTAAATAGGGGTTGGAGCTAGGTCATCATCTGCTCCTTCCACCATCCCCCATCTTACCCCTTAAGTTTGTTGGAGGACTGGCCTGGATGTGATTCAGCCAAGATTCCTCCACTCAGTCTGGTTGATCATGGTGGTATTGGTATCCTCATCATAAAGTCAGGACAACTATGAGGAAAGATCCTCGCTAGGCTTCTCTCCATACCTATTTTTCATATCCCATATTTCCTCTGTAAAATTTCATAATTTCATTTTCTTCTACAGTTCCCTATCTTTTGTTCTAATAGGATGCTGAATAATGCACTCACACTAACCACAAGATCACTGTGGTTATATCTGGTTTCAGAATAAAAATAGATGATAGGGGAAGTGGACATGGCTCAACTGATAGAGCATCTGTCCACCATATGAAGGGTCCAGGGTTCGATCCCCAGGGCCTCCTGACCCATGTGGTAAGTTGGCCCACATGCAGTGCTGTGGCGTGCAAGGAATGCTGTGCCATGCAGGGGCGTCCCTGCATAGGGGAGCTGCACACACAAGGAGTGCGCCATGCAAGGAGAGCTGCCCTGAATGAAAAAAGCACAGCCTGCTCAGGAGTGGCACTGCACACATGGAGAGCTGATGCAGCAAGATAATGACACAACTAAAAAGAAATGCAGTTTCCCAGTGCCATGGGATAATACCAGTGGACGCAGAAGAACACATTAAGTGAATGGACACAGAGACCAGACAATGGGGGGAAGGGGAGAGAAATTTTTTTAAAAATCTTAAAAAAAAAATAGATATAAGAATCTGTGCACTACAGGAGTGTATGCTGGGTAGTAGAAACTCCTAATGCATTAATCCCCTAATGTGTAACCGTCTAGCCAACTCCCTGGAATTCATGAGGAGGTTCTCAAAGTCCCATTTATTGCTACCCTTTTCCTGTAGAAAGGAAACAGCATGCTCTAAGTATGCCACCTGTGGGCCATTACCTTTACCTAGCCTGCTAGGGCGAGGGTGAACCTTCAGTTTAGCCCACAAAGACAACAGTCCTGTTTTGTCCAAGATGTTCCTGTACCAAAGGAATGCAAGAGTGAGGGAAAGAATGACCAAAAATTCAACACACTCCACTCCATACTTCCCCAATGCAGTCTGCATGCAGGATTAAAATCTGTGGAACAATTTGCTCTATGGTGCATTGTGTGAACATGCTCAGTCAAAACAAAAACTTTTAGTAAATGAACACATTATTCCTTGCACAGAACAGTGTTCAAAAGAGTAGGGAAAAAAGATTCCAGCATAGCTGGTCTACCAGGGAGGCCAACTGCTTGTACCAGTGTTGGAAGTTGGCAGCTCCATTCTTGACTTCTCATTGGAAAGGAGAGACTTGTGCTCTTTGAGTGTTCAGTATTTATACACCACAGCATGTGGGGATCTGCCAGTGAGAGTTCTCACCCTGATAAGAAGCTGGGGCTACATGCTTCCAGTTTCTGGTTTAAGGGATGTTCAGGCCTTTCCATTTCCTAACATATGCACCAGGCTGTGGAATGGAAACATACTGAGACATGTGCAAACAAAAGAAGTGGCAGTGGTAGGAAAGGGCTGGGAGATGGTCTCTAGGTGTTTCCCTGACTCACCCAGCATATTAAATTCTCCAGTATGCCCCCTATATTATATTGAGCTACTTTGTCATGTCTTGAAACAGTATTGTTGCCCATAGTAATATTAAATTCAGGTGGGGTCAAAAGAGACAAGACTCTAAATCAAATTGCACAATTTTTTTTACAGTAGTCCTTAGGAACTTTTCTCAGGATGGCCCGGTGAAATTTAGGCTTTCAATACAAAAAAAGCATTTCTTCCTCAAGGTTGGGACACTCTGTATGGGTAGCCTTTGAGCTTCAAAAGAGATTTCCCCTGACTGGTGGACTCTATCACTCTTGCTTATAGGGTGGTTTCCTTGATATAGTAGGTAATATATCCAGTAGGCCAGTGTGGGCCACCATATTGGGAATTCGATTGGAATTATGTGGAGTGATGGCTAAATGCTGACAGATTTGCTTAGTTTGGTGGCTCCAGCAAAAGCCTGTATCATTGCACCCTTTGAATGAGGGGATTTCCATCACTGTGACATAGTCTTTGGAAAGAAATATATAGTATCATTTAGTAACACTCCCTTAACTCCTGGGCGTCAAACTGTTCTTGCCCAATAACTTGAGGTAGGGATTGCCAAAATATGGCCACCCAGGCTGTCTGTTAGAGCTCTGAAGCCAACAATTTCTGCAGGGACCCATTATCTTTTTTATTTTACCCAGACCTTCTAGTTCTGATGATCCAACATGGAGGGGGTCATATCCTGAACAGATTTGTTAGAGCCAATGATGTTGCCCACCTGTACTGGTATATCAGAGTTCCAGGTACAACAAGCAGATCCAAGTGTCATGGCATTTTTTGCACCAGCCTGTGTTCCCATGGAGTTCCACAGAAGGGAAGCACCTGCATCAACTCCAGGTTGGAATTGTGGAGTCCTTGCAGTAACACCACTGCTGCCCAGATTCACAAATCACCCCTATGAGTTTTGTTCTCAGCTGAGTACACTGAGGTTTAGATCCCTTTCCAAAGACTGGGCCTAATCATGTGACTGCCTGGACCTCCAGTACTTAGCAATCAGTATTTCCAAAAATATGTTGTATTGTCATGTTTCCCTTCCACTTGAACACAGTGTTTCATGTGGAAATAGCTTTAGTTATACAGGGTTTCCACCCACATAAGTTTTTCTTCCTAGTGGCCTTCGTGTAGTTATTACCTGAGTCATCCATTCCAATGTTCTATCAGCCCATTTACTTGGAGATGATAGGGAGCATGAAAGGCCAATATCATGCAATGGGAGCATGCCCATTGTTGAGTCAAGTATGCTGTCAGTGAGGTACATTGTTCTGATTTGAGTCTTGTATATCAGATCACATAGCCCAGGCATTTCTCTAAGGCTGCAACTGTGGTCTCAGCATAGATATGAGGCATACGAATTGCTGTCCCATATCTCGTGTATGTGCCTAAAGTGGTGAGACACTATTGGAAAGCTTGACTGATGAAAAGCTTTCTAATGTGGTTGAGTTGCCACTTTCATGCAGGGCCTAAGTCTCAGTTGATTTGGCCCACATGGTATTGTACAGCCTGAGCACAGTCATGAGTCACACAATCTCTGCCTCTTCTAGAGTGAGTCCTCATGATTTGCCCATTCTTTTTTTTTTTTTGATTATTTATTATTATTATTTTTAAATTACATTAAAAAAAAATGAGGTCCCATTCAACCCCACCGCCCCCGCCCCCCACTCCCCCCACAGCAACACTCTCTCCCATCATCATGACACATCCATTGCACCTGGTAAGTTCATCTCTGAGCATCACTGCACCCCATAGTCAATGGTCCACATCATAGCCCAGACTCTTTGATTGGACCTCTTGTCCTACTCTGTGGTGGATCCATTGGGAAATCATTGCAACTTGTTGGTCAGCTTCAAGTGGCCTTTTGCAATGGGTGTCAATGGTGGCAACAAATTGATCATCATCCCAGTTTACAATCTGTTGCCATAGTCTTAGTGACTACAAGGAGCTTCTTATAATCCAATCATTTATGTACCACTCATTAGACAATATGGATAGTCAGCTGGCCAGAGCCTGTGGATCTATAAATATATAGCAGAAAATTATGTTGAAGTAACATGCACAGCCAAACCCACCACAGTATTTCAACCCCTTGTACAGAACTCCATCATCCAGTCTCAGTCAGTACGTGTCCTTTCTTGGGACAGATCACCATAGTAGCCCAAAGGATTTGATAAGTGATGAGTTTTGCAGTTTAATCTGTGAACCAAGATACACTATGAGCTGGATTGCCCCACTTAGCCAAGGTAAGGGCAGGACCATCCATGTGGGCTGTTTCACCCCATCCAGCAAAGTAGAATTTTGTTCACTGCGCTGGCTAACTCCATGAGGTCCTGCTGAGGATTGCTCTTGGAAGTGCCATTTCCATTTAATGATGGTACTCTGTTGAACATGTCCTTAATTATTAGTAGGATTAGTGAGTGCCTACATGACTATGGTCAGTTTGGGTCTTAAGAGTCATTGAGCATTTAAGCACAATCAGTGGTTAAATCAGTCTCCATTAAGGCCCAATAACAAGGTAAAAACTGCTGATCAAGAGGAGGAAGGGGTACTTGGATGGTTTGTGTATTTGTCAGCTAAAAAGGTACTGATGCAAAGTACCAGAAATCTTTTGGCTTTTAAAAAGGGTATTTATTTGGGGTAGAAGTTTACAGCTACCAGGCCATAAAGCATAAGTTCCTTCCCTCATTAAAGTCTGTTGCTCTGTGTTGAAGGAAGAAGGCTGCTGGTCTCTGAAGGGGTTCAGCCTCCCTCTTCCTCCTAAGGCTCCAAGGTCCCAACTTCTTCCAATCTCAGCCACAGGCTGTGGTAAGTGTTCTCTCTCTTCTGGGGGCTCATTTCTCTCTGGGCTCAGGTGCTCTGCTCTCTCCACAAGGCCAGGTGTAAACTGTAAGGCATATGGCATGTCTCTCTTCCTGGGGCCTCTGCTGTATCTAACAGAGCCTTCTTTCTTTCCCCACACATCTGCTTCTCTGTGTGCTTACTTCCCAGACTCCAGGATCAAAACTCCAACTAACTCCTCTGCCCTGTCATTTTTCTGTGAGTCCCCACCCAACAATGTGGCCCAATCAAAGCAGTAATCACAATTGAATCAAGTAAGAATGAAACCTCTGAGTCCAATACAATATATAATATGCCTGGAGGAAGAGACTAGCTTACCAACATAATCCAATATCTATTTTTGGAATTCATTAATATTACCAAACTACTACAGTTTGCATGTCCAAAATTCAAGTCCTTGTACATCCAACAGCACTTTCTTTTTGCAAAGACACCCATCTGTGTAGGTAGGAGTCAGTGAGATCTGTACTTCCATAGGTCTAACAAGTTACATTAACCCTAGTGGTAGAGGTTTTGTCACATGTTCCTGGCAAATTGGTCACCACGGACTGGTCTGGTAATGGGCATGTGCATGGTGGTTTGAAAGGTATTGGGAACCTTCCAGGGACTGCACCACCTGGGCAGGATGGAGCATTGCCAAAGGACTGAGGGAAAACCCCCTGAGGATGCCTTACTTGTTGGTGTGTCAGAAGCCAAGCAGAGGTATGCCTCATTGGAACTGGCCGGGGCCTTTGACCCTTGGCCTCTGGTCAGCCAGATAGATGATCTGGCACTGCCAAGGTCAGCTAACCTTCCATCCACCATCCTGATCCTCAGGAGCACGCAGGGAGCTGGTGGCATCAAGGAAGGGCCCTTGGCCTGGAGCTGGGCACTGGGGGCCTCGGCCCCCTGCAGTTGGTCAATTCTCCACTGTCTTTGCTGAGCAGCATGATGCTTGAGGCTTCAGGCTTCAGGAGCTGGAATATATGGGGTTATACTAGCCTGAAGACATCCAATGTCCTCTTATGTCAGAAGGTAAACAAGTTCCAGCATGGTTAGTACTTGCAGGGGAGTCTGCTTGGTAATACCAGATGATGTAGGCTTTGGACATCTGTGTGTCCTTCTCTCTCTTCTTTTGGCTGCCACACCCAGAGTATGGTTCCCGCCAGTGAATGTCCCCAGGACCTTTCTCCCAGCAGTGCACCTGCATGGTGGCCTCCACCTGGCCACCATGGCACCTGCAGGCAGCACCAACCCAGGCCTGGTGGGGGTGATGGTGATCCCAACTGTGGATGCCCAAATCCCTCACCTGCTAGAACTCTTCTCTGCCATGGGTCCCTTAGCCCTTTGCACCTGCTTGCAAACAATACATACCATGGGCTGCCCACCTGTTCTTGTCACCCTAGCTCTTCATTGCCTTCCCTAGCACAATAGGGATGAGCCAAGGAAATATACATTCCCTTTGCCCCTGGGTCCCATCCTACAGACTCACTGTGTTCTCCAGTGTCCAGTTGACTGGACCCACCCATCCACCCACACATCAGGTACCCTTGAGCATGTTCCTGGCCAATACTTTCAAGAAACCATGTGGTGGGAACAGATATGGCTCAGTGGTTGAGTGCTGGCTTCCCACATATGAGGTCCAGGGTTTAATCCCCAGCTCCTCACACACACACAAAGAAGCCATGTGGCACTTTTAGCCACTCCATGGCTCCTCTGCAGACCAAGGGAAAACAACAAATTTCCCAGGAAACAGAGAGGCAGATGGGTAGGCAGGCAGACAGGCAAGGAGACAGACATATCCCAGGGGCTCATCCTGAACAGGACAGCAGGATTTGGGTATGAAGATGTCAAAAGAAACTACCAACACCAGCAGCATGTTTTCCAACCTCAGCTAATTCCTGGCTAGGAGGCCACACCCCTGGGCCTCCTTCCCTGGGGTGGGAGGGCCTATGTTGGCTGCAGGTCAACCTTGTGCTGGGATCTCTTCTCTGAAATGAAGAGAAAGAGGGTTGTGTGACCTGCTCTAATTGAGTTTAGAGTCAAATGGGTGGAGACTGCAGGAAACAGCAGGGAGTCACTCTAGCCATTACTGATGTATGCAAAGGGTGTGCTCACATGCAGAGGAGAACTCTGAAGTGTCCTCCAAGAGATAGCACATTGTAAAGTGCCTCAATCTTTCCTGATGTCTTGGAAACAGCAGATTGTGCTCTAGTCACCCTTGGAAGGATCGTCAGGAGCTCTGTGACTGCCTAGGGCACCATCCACTGTGGTATGGAGGCCTAGTGGGGTGGTACATGGTAGAGAGTGAGGAGGGAGTGGGTAAGGGCTTTCAGGGGGTGGGGTGGGGTAGGGTGAGGGTCAGCACAGCACCTAACCCAACCATAATCCAGGTCCACAATTATAAACCTCAAGGACTTTTAAAAGGAAGCTTGGCTACTGAGAATAAAGTCATAGGAGATGGGAGGTAAGGCTATGCCCACTGCATTGGGATGTGGAGGCTACTGGTGCTCAGGGAATCACAGGGAGTCTCCAGAGCCCTGCCTCTCCTTCCAGATACCTGGAGATTTGCCTACCCAAGGCCATCCCAGTTCTCAGTTCCCAGGGCATCCCTCCTAGTTGACAATGCCTTCAGATGGCATGCATCCAAGCCCATGATATGACAGTCTCCATCTTGGCCCCTGGCTGGAGTTTCCCATGACAGCAGACCAGATCAGAGCCATGATTCGGCTCCTACTGCTGTTAGGCAGATGCCCCAATGCACAGTATGTGTTGCTTGTAGGTGCATGGGTAGGCCAGTCAAGACCTTGGTGCCCGTGGCTTCCCTAGCCCTAGTCCTCTATGTAAATGTCAGCTTTCTACCTTGGGCAGTTACAATTTGGCTCTGAGAGCTGAGAATGGAGCCTGGCCAGAACAATTATTCCCATTTTAGGGAGGCCAGTAGCAGGAGTGCCAGGGTCACATGGGCAGGAGGAAGTGTACACCCTGTGGGAAAACAGGCATGGGAACCACCTGGACTAGGCTCCTTGAGGAGAAACATTCCTGAGTGTTGGACAGCAAACAAGACCTTAGGCAACCTCCTCACCTTACCTGGTAAACTCAGTCAAGTCTACTGGGTGGGGAGGGCCTTGGCTGGGTAGGCTGCCCTAAGACATGCAAGGAAGGGCCTGCTGGGCTGTGTAGTCCTGCAGGGATAGACTTGGGACAGAGGTGGACTGGGAATGGGGTGTGCATGACTGTTGGGTGGGGGTGGTTTGCTTTCCAGGGACTTAGCCAGGCTGGGCAGGGTGGGACAGTGCAGAAGACCTGAGGGCACATCACCCTGAGGATGCCTGACTTGTGGGATGTTGGAAGCCAAGGGGAGGCAGGCCTCTTTAGAAACCTTCAGTTATCCCAGTGTTCCCTTGGCCTCTAGTCTGCTGTATGGGTAGCTAGACATTATCAGGGCCACCTTAATACCTGGCCTGCCTTCTGGTCACCACTCTGGCTCTTGGCATGTAGGCATGAGCCAAGAGTGAGATATACCATGGTAGCTAGGGCACCCTGATGGCTCATAGCAGTAAGCTGGGGCCAGTGGCCCAAAGCCAGTCTCAAGGGACCTACAGACCCTGAGGCTGGATGAGGTACAAAAAAGCAGCAATTCAAAGCACTAGCTCTTGAGGTCCCAGGCCATGGCAACCAGCATCAATGGCTATATCACCTTGAACATGCCCAATTTATTCTGATCTCTAAGGATAAGCCAGGTGGGCTCTGGTTAGTATCTGAAGGGGAGACTGCTTGCGAGTACTAGGTGTTGTAGGTTTTTGCCAACTGCATTTCTCTCTTGTGCACTTGCTCTCTCTCTCTCTAACCCTCTCTTCCTTGGCAGTCCCAGGTCAGAATACGGCTTCCTCCAGTCAATGTCTCCTGTCCATCTGCAACAGCCCTGCACTTACACCACTGCCTCCACCATGTCCCATGTGCATTGGGGCAAAGGTAGGTGGCTCCATCTAACCACTCATTGGATCTCTTGGACTGGCACAAGCCCAGGCCTGGTGGGGAGAGCAGAGACCCTGACTGCAGAATCAAACAACTCTCACCTGCTAGACCTCTTCTTGGCCACTGGTACCCTAATTTGTCCTGGCACCTTCATGCAAACAATGCCCAACATGAGCCACCATTGTCTTTTGCTGCCTTCCCTTGCACAAGGATGAGATGAGGAAAGATATCTTATCTTTGCAACTGGGCTCCATCCTACACATGCCCTGTGTCCTTTAGTCCCCACGGGACAGGCTGCTTGGGCATATTCATGGCCACTGATCTCTAACAACCATGTGCAGCATTTTCAGCAACTCCAGGAGGCCCCTATGTAAATGAAGAAGAAACAACAGTCCAGGAAACAGACACACATGAGGGGCCCATCTGACCTCTTGCCAGCAGGATTCAGGAGATGCCACAAGAGACTGCCATGGTGGTGGGAGCACATCCTGGGGAACCAAACCAGCTGATTCCTGGGCCCAGCCCAAGCATGAACTCCTGGCTCCCCAGTCCCTCTCCATTCTGAGCTCTCTTCCTAGTCCATCAGTCACCCACTGGATTAGAGAACCCAGGTCCAAGGCCTGTGGCCTTGACCCCATTTCAATGGATCACTGAGCCTCCTTCATTCCAGATCAGAGGGCCCAGGCTATCTGCAGATCTTGCCTGTACCAGAATCCATTTTCAGGGATGACAGGAATGCTGACTGAGTGGCTTGCTGTCATGGAACTTATAGAGTTGAGTGGGTGGAGACCAACTGGAATCAGAGCAGGATTTCACTCTAGAGTAGGGGAGGATTTTGGAGGTTGGGCTTACTAGCAGGGGAGAACAATAAAGCACTCCTCCACCCAAGTGATAGCCTATTGGGAGAAAGATCGCCTGACCTAGAAGCACTTCAATCTATGCTTTCCCAAAGTCTTGGAAATAGTGCTGAACGTGTTCCCATCTCCCTTTGGCAGAACTTCAGGATCTCTGCATCCACCTAGGTCAGAATCCACTATGGCACCAAGCCCTTTCTGGGATGGTGCTGGGTGGGTGTTTGGGACAGGGCTGGCATACGCTTTCTGAGTGTGAGGTGGTGGGGCATCAACCCTAACCCGACCACAAAACCTACAGCCATAGCTCTGTGCCCCAAGGCTTTTCATGAAACCAGCCTGCAGGAGGTGTAAGTGAAGGTAAGTATCCAGAACAGAGTGCTTATAGGATTCATGGGGGCTCACGATGGCTGCTGAGTACATGACTGTGGATTAAGAAAATGAATATGATTAAGCAGAAATTATTATTTTTCCCAGTTCAGCAGAACAGGGTATCTCAACTTTCTTCTTTAACCAACCTGGAATTTGTGGTTGTTTTCATCCTTTCTTTCAGTTTCTACAATAGCTTATAGACTATAATATTATAATATTGTAAATATGTTCATTCTTAGTTACTTTTGTATTTCAATACACAATTTATTTGAACAAGGTTATAGGCTTTCATGGAGATACTGCATAAAAAGAAAAGGTCTCATTGCATTTTAACATTTTTATTACTCCTTTTAACATATTTTGTTTTTTATTGTTTGTAATATTTCTTCAGTTTTTCCAAACATTTAATTATTAGTAACTCTAAGTACCCTAAATCTTTACCATATTTATTGTATAAAGAGAAATGTCAGAATAAAACAGAGGTAGTTTATTCCAGCTTGTGTGTTAAGTGGTAAACATTAGGTAAGTAGTAAGTTGCCAGCTCTACATCTCTAAGGACATTTGTCATCTATCAGGGCAATACTTTTGCATTTTCTCAAAACAGTGGGAATACAACAAATATTAGAGGTGAAGGACCATGGTTTGTTTCTTTCCATCTTCCCTGTTATGAACATGAGTCCAATTAAAAAATGGATGACCCCTCTCACAAATTGTCAGTAAGAACAATTATCTCCACCTTCAGCAAGAAAATGTGTGGATGTTAGTTTAAGTATCAGGCTTATGCAAGAGGGCACAGGTGGCTGCTACATAAGTTTATATATTACATATTCCACAAACTGTGCCCACAAAGAGATGTCAGCATTGCCCTGAGATACAGACGTTTTTTGTTTTTTGCTTTAGTTTTCTTCTTTGATACAGACTTTTGAAATACAAAATTCATTTTCCCAGACTCAATCCAATCGATTTGGTCATGAATTATCCTAATGATAAACTCACTCTACTCTTCTGTATGAATCTCAGCCCACTTTTTCTTCATCTCTTCATCTTTGAAAGGTCATCATCCAGTCTGACATCAGAGTTTTTGGGCAGGAAGGAGGAGTTACTCCACTTAAAAGGAAGGTTCTATATTAGTACCTTATTCTCAGCTTTTATCCTGTTATTTCTGGTTCTTCTGTTTTCAGGAAGGGCTCCAATGGTATTCATTCTTGTTCAAACCTTGACTTTCGCTGATTTGGGAATCTATTTTAAGTTTCATGACACAAGTAGCCAAAAGTGGCTGACAAGTCAGGATGGGATACGAGTTTACTTTTCTCCAAATACTCAGCTTCTCAACTTGTGCTCCTATTTTAGACTTTCACCCCATATTTCTTGAGAAAATTCTTCTACATACCCCCAAAGGATCTACAAATTTTTAAGTAAAAACCTGACCTCCAGGACTTCATGCTATGGTCATATAAAAGGATCCATACATTCTTTCTTCATCATTTGACCCTGAGCTGTAAAATTTGACTGAAGGAATGATTTGAACTCTCTGAGTAGAAACTGAAGGCATACAATAATCTTATTACCACTTATGCTTCTAAAAGGACTGGGAGTCTGTGGCTTCTGATGAGTTTGCTCCCATTCTCTTCCCCACTACAGCTTGGTCATTGTAGAATTTCTGCCAAGACTGGACAGGCAACAAGACCAGAAGCACCTCTGTCAGAGTCAAAAATGTCTCATTAACTATGGAGCAGTGGGCACATCCATTTGAACACAAACTGTTGAAGTGAAATCTCAGAGACAGAAGAAAGTTCTATATTATCAGTATTGCTTTTAAATGCAAATGAAATAAACTTTTCAGTCAAATGGAAGACATATTCAAAAGTACTAAAAAAATGACTCAACTATATGCTGTCTATAAGAGACTTATCTCACACTCAAATTACAAACAGGTTGATGGTGAAAGGATTGAAAAAAATATTCCGTGCAATTTGTAACCAAAAGAGTAGAGATGGCTATACTAATACAGGACCAAATATTCTTTCAATCAAAAACATATATGAAGGACAAGACGGTTATTACTGATAAAAGGGACAATTCAACAGGAAGTTGTAACAACTCAGAACAGCAGAGCCCAAAATTATATGAAGCAAAAACTGACAGGTTTGAAGGGAAGAATTGAAAGTTCTTTTACCCCTTCCCCTTCCCCCACCTTGCTATTTCTCCTTTTTGTATCCATTCACTGTGTGATCTCCTATATCTATTTCTGTTTTTGTCTTCTCTTCTCATCTTTCTTCTCTAGGATTCACTGGGATTCAATCCTGGGGATCTCTGATGTGGAGAGAGGTTCTCTGTCAATTGCACCACCTCAGTTCCTGGTCTCTGTTGCAGTTCACCTTGACTCTTCCCTTCATGTCTCTTTTGTTTTGTGATTATCTTGGTGCATGACTCACTTGCATGGGCACTGGCTCACCAGACAAGCACTCAGTTCACTGGGCAGGCACTCGGTGTACTGCATGGGCCCTTAGCTTGCCATGCAGGCACTCATGTGGGCACTCGGTTCACTGCATGGACATTGGCTTGCCACGTGGGCACTTGCATGCCATGCAGGCATGCTTTTTTTTACCAGGAGGCCCCAGGGACTCAACCCAAGTCCTCCCATATGGTAGGTGGAAGCCCTTTCACTTGAGCCACATCTGCTTCCCTGAAAGTTCTACATTAATAGTAGGAGACTTTAAAATATGGCACTCAGTAAAGGATAGAACATCTAGTGAGAAGATCAACAAGGGAGTACAGGGCAGGACTAGACCTAAAAGACATGTATAGAACACTACACCCAAAAAAACAAACTACATATTCTTCTCAAGTGCACATGGATCATTCTGCATAATATACTATAAATTGGGTCATAAAATAAATTCAATAAATTAAAAAAATTTTGAAATCATACAATGTATGTTCTCTGATCACAGCAGAATGAAGTTAGAAATCAATAACATAGGGAGAAAGGGGAAATTCACAAGAATGTGGAAATTATAAACAATATAATATATAACAACCAATGGGATAAAGAGAAAATTAGAAGCATAATTAGGGAATATCTTGAGGTGAATAAAAATGAAAATACTTCATATCAAAACTTTGGAATGCAGCAAAGGCAGCACTAAGATGAAAATTTATAGCTCTAGATGCTTACATTAAAATTAAAGAAATACTTTAAATTAGACAGCTAACCTTAAAACTGGAAGAACATGAAGAAGAGCAAATTAAACCAATAACAAGTAAAAGGAAGGGAATAACAAAGATTAGAGCAGAGATAAATGAAATAGAAAGTAAGAAAACAACAGAGCATTATTGAAACAAAAAGGTCTTTGTAAAGATCAATAAAGTTAACAAAAATTTAGCTAGACTGACAAAGAAGAGAGGATACAAAAAAGAAAATCAGAAATGAAATGGTTACATTACTATCATTCTTTCTGAAAGATTAAAGGGCCATAAGTGGATTCTATGAACTGATGTGTCTTAGTTTGCAACATGCTGCTGATGCAAGATACCAGAAATGTTTGGGTTTTATAACGAGAATTTTATTAGGATAAAAGCTTACAATTCTGAGGCCAGGAAATATCCAAATCAATGTATCAGCAGGGATGTTTTCTCAGCAATGTTAGCTACTAACGATACTGGGGTCCTCCCACATTGCAAAGCAAGATGGTCACCATTTTCTGTTAATGTCTCTGCCTTCCCTTACAGAATCTATTAATACCCTGGAGCTCAGCTGTGGAGAAGCATTCATAGGGCTTATCACTCTCAAGGCCTCCAATCTAGTCTTGGCTGCTCTGCTTTCTTCACAAGTTCATCTGTGGATTATCAAGCATATGGCTCCCCTCTTCAGTACTGAACTGTTCTGTAGGCTTTTTCTCTTGGGGGAATTGTGCTTAAATTTGGGCTCTATTGATCTGAGTCCTCTCTCACATGGCAGGATAAAAATGGCAGCTTCCTTTTCCTCTGTGTCTCCATTTATATAAGACATAGAAAGAGGGCAGAATCCCAACCTCTGTCATATCTTACTGATGTATTCCAATCAAAGAGGCCCCACACCCATAGGAAGGGATTAGTTAAAAAACATAATCTTTTACCTTTTGGAAGGCATTAAATAACTTCAAACTGTCACAAAGCTATATGTCAAAAAATTATAAAACTTAGGAGACAAATTCTGAGAAGCAATTACCTACACTGACTGGAGAAAACAGATCTCAACAAACCAATGACTAAAAAATAGATTGAATCCAGAATTAAAATGCTTTCAAAAATATAGTTCAGGACCACATGACTTCACAGGAAAATTTACCAAACATTTAAAGAAGACAACTTTAATTCTGATCAAACTCTTCCAAAAAAACTAGAGGAGGAAAATTACCTAACTCATTCTCTGCATCCAGTATTACATTCATAGTAATTTCAGATAAAGATTCCACAAGAAAGACTGAATTTGGAAGACTCACATTTCCCAATCTTACAAGTTACTTCAAAAGTCACAGTACTCAAAAGAGGATGGCAATGTCAAAATGACAGACATATAGAACAATGGCATAGAATTGAAATTTCAGAATTCAATCCTCACATTTCTGGCCAACCATCTATTGACAAAGTAGGAAAGACCTCTCAATCTGGAAAGAATTGTCTCTTCAACAAATGATCCTGGGAAAACTGAAAGACCATGTGTAAAATAATAGGTAGTCCTTTATCTCTTGCTATAATAAAAAATAAACTCAAAATGGTTCAAAGACCTTAATATTACAGTCTTAACTATGAAACTACTAAAAGAAAATATAGGGAAGCATCTTCAGGACATTTTCTTAGGCAATGGTTTCTTAAGACTTCTGAACAAAGCACAGTCAACAAAAGAAAAAATAGATAAATGGGGCAAAATTTAAAAATTTTGTTGCTTAAAAGACTTTATCATGAAAGATAAATGACAACCTACACAATAAGAGAAAATATTTTGAAGCCACAATCAGATAATGGTTTAATATCCAGTATATAAAATGAAATGTTTCAATTTAAAAACTGGATAAAAGATTTGAAAATATATATCTCTGTGATGTGGGGGCATTTTTGGGACTTGGAGTTGTCCTAATTGATATTGCAGGGACAAATGCTGACATTATATATCCTGCCATAATCCACTGAATGTACTGGTAGAGAATGTAAACTACAATGTAAACTATAATCCATGTGGTCAGCAGTGCTCCAAAATATATTTACCAAATGCAATTATTATGCCACAATGATGAAAGAGGTTATTGATGTGGGAGGGGTATGTGGGAACCTCTTATATTTTTTAATGTAACATTTTTTGGATCTATGGATCTTTAAAAAAATAAAATAAAAAAATAAAAAATAAGTGTATAGCACAGAAAATGGAAGCTATGTATGCAAATGTAAATAAATGTTGAATGGTTGAAAAAAAAATCTCTCCAAAGAAGATACAGAAATGGTAAGAAAGCTTATGAAAACATGCTCAACATAATTAGCTAGCCATCAGGGAAATGAAAATCAAAACCACAATGAGATACTATTTCATACTTATTAGAATGGATGCTATTTTATAAATGAAAGAAAACAAGTTTTGGGGAGGATATGCAGAAATGGAACACTCATTCTTTGTGGCAATATAAAATGGTGCACCCACTGTGGAAATTACTTTGGTGTTTCTTCAGAAAGTAAGTATAAAAAAGCATATGGCCTGGCAAACCCAATGCTAGGTATATACAAAAATGAACTAAAAGCAGCAGCTCAGATAGTTACACACTGATGGTCAAAGCAACATTATTCCCATTGGCAAAAGATGGAAGCAACACTTGTCCATCAACTAAAGAATGTATATTAAAATATATTATATACACTCAATGGAATACTTTTAAGCATTAAAAATGGAACAAAGTTCTGATATAAGCAAAAATATAGATGAACCCAGGATATCATATTAAGTGAAATAAGGTATTCCCAAAAGTGAAAATATTTTAGGAGCTCAGTGATATGAAGAAATTATAATCAACACAGTCATAATAAAATATTATATGATAGGCTACCAGGTAAAGGGTGGTGATAGTTAATCCATAATTAATGCTTAAAATTCATGGAGTTTCTATACATATTGCATTCTATACATACATTCTGCACCACTTAACATCCCAGTAGTGATTAAAATTGTATGTTTCCCATCCCAACAAATTCTGGCCATCATGTTTGGGAGTATGACAGACCATGCAAAACCAGAGCTTGCAACTCCTTCCATTATTAATAGAAGCAATACTGCCTTCCTGGTGGAGAAAATGACCTTACAGAACTCACAAAAAAAACATTCTAACTTTGGCTTAGTAAGCACTACACCTTTGAGAGGCAAAGTCTTGTGTGCTGTCAGGCTTTGTTAGAAATGGGGAGGGGTACCAAGAGCTCTCAAGTCCTCCTTTGGCTAGAAAACTCCATCTTATGATAGGTCCTGGGTAATCAGAACAATTCCACAGACAGGGCCCAATGACAGGGTATCATCAATTGGAAGCAGTAAATTCAGGATCATGCTTGTCATAGCCCCCAGAAAGGGACACACTTGCATGGATTGGTGGTGGAGACACTCACCAACAATAATCCTGATGCAATATAAGACAAAGACCTTGCCCTCCCTGCACTGGCATCCTGAGGACAACAGATGCTAAGTGCTGATTTCCAGATGGAAGTGATGAGAGAAGCATCCTTTTATGGATTAGAGTAATCCACAGATTTACTATTTAGAGTAAAGTATGCTATCTTTCAATAGTACAAAGAACACAAGGTGAAATGGAGAGAACAGAAATATTTTAGTTGACCCAATTTCAGTAGGACAGCATTCAGGAGTCTTTTAAAACTATGTATTCAATTAGTTGTAAGGTTTCCATATTTGCATGTTCTGAATCTTAAATTTTAAATAATTAATGTCAAGGTCATGAGTTCCAAATGTCAACCATCATAATATTATAGCAGGTTTTGGTATCTATTAGATATTTGATTATTAACAAGACAATTACTGCAGTGCATTTTGACTGATTCTACATACTGGGACATTGCTGAGGGGCAGTGAGAATGAGCTGGACCTCTGCTTGCCACAATGACCTACTGTGTGCATGATTCTTGAACCTTCTGATTACGATTCTAGTCTTTATCACTGAGATGAAGTATTGTTTCCTCTATGATTAGGAACAAAGTGACCATATCTGTTCCTCCCCTCCAGATATGTAATCACTGACCCAGAAAGGTAACAAAAGACCAATATTCATTTAAGTGGGAAAGATCCCAAAACCACAGAATTCACATCTTCTTCTATACCCAAACCTGTAACATCTCCACTGTAGATAATACTAAAATCAGCCTTCAGATACCCAATCATTTGCCCAAATCACTTAAACAATATCCCTCACTGAAACACAATTATTGATGCACTCAAACCCCCCAATCTCTGAATAAATAAGTGATTTCCCATGATTTTTCATTGAATACATTCTCTACCATGAATTCTCTGGAAATCTCTCAAGGAGTTTCAACTTCCTAATAAACATTCTTCATCTTAATTCATGTCTTTATGGTTATTCTTAAATTTAGTTTCTTCAGCACACCAAGGCTTAGGTTTGACTGAATGATAGAGCACAGATATTACACACCAAGTGTTTAACTGTTGTGGAGTTCACACATTTAATTTAGTGAATAAATTTGGAATTAGCATAATCTCACATTAAATACAGGTATAGAAATTCTCACATGTGATTTCTCAGATTAGCTTACCAGTTTGAAAGGTAGATGAGGCCTCTCCAAGTCCATTAAATTTACATTATGGGTTCTCTCATGTGGTATATCATATAACCATCTAATGGCTTTGCTACACAGATGACATGCATATTGATTCCAGTATGAATGTCCTCAGATTTTCTGAAGTAGTAGAGATGACTACAGAAACTTCTGAAATGACTGAAAACAAAACATTTCCTCACTTTGTGAGTTCTCTGGTGAATTTAAAGGTTAAATCTATGGCTGAAGTCTTGTTCATATCCAAAACCATTAAATTGTGAGTTATTTCATTTAAGGTCAGAAGAATATTGACTGATGCTTTCTGAATTTGTTGACATTCATAGGCATTCTCTCCCATTTGAGTAATGTCATATTGTCTAAGGCTAGAAAAATTAAGGTTTCCCCTATATATGGTATTATGATTTCTGTCTAGCATGAATACTCTCATGTTGCTGGAAGACAGAACATAAGTGAAAGCTTTCCCAAATAGATGACATTCATGGGATTTCTCTCCAGTTTGGTTTCTCTCATATTGTTTAAGATAAGAATATCAACTGATGTTTTTTCCACCTAAATGGTATTCATGGGGTTTCTTTCCAGTGTGAGCTCTCTCATGTCATTTATGATTAAAACGTACTGAAGGCCTTCCCACATTGATGATACTCATGGAATATTTCTCCAAACTGAGCTCTCTGATGTGGTTTAATGAAAGAATGATGAAAGAAGCCTTTTGCACAAAGATGGCATTCATAGGATTTCTCTCCAGTGTAATGTTCTTTAAATGAGAATATGGAATGAATGCTTTCCCACATAGCTGACATTCATGGTGTTTCTCTCCAGTGTTGAGTTCTCTCATGACGCTTCAGGGAAGAAAACTGACTGAAGGCTTTCCCACAGAGGTGACATTCATGGGGTTTCTCTCCAGTGTGAGTCCTCTCATGTTGTTTAAGATGAGAATGCTGCCTAAAGGCTTTCCCACAGAAATGACATTTATGGGGTTTCTCTCCAGTGTGAGTCCTATCATGTTGTCTCAGAGTAGAATACTGCCTGAAGGCTTTCCCACAGAAATGACATGTATGGGGTTTCTCTCCAGTGTGAGTCCTATCATGTTGTCTCAGAGTAGAATATCGACTGAAGGCTTTCCTACATAAGTGACATTCATAGGGTTTCTCTCCAGTGTGAGTTTTCTTGTGTTTCTTAAGATAAGAATATTGACTGAATGCTTTTTCACACAGGTGACATTTATGGGGTTTCTCTCCAGTGTGAATTATCTCATGACATTTAAGGTAAGAATATTGCCTGAAGGCTTTCCCACATAGGTGACATTCATGGAGTTTCTTTCCAGTGTGAGAAAGCTCATGTTGTCTCAGAGTAGAATACTGACTGAAGGCTTTCTCACAGAGATGACACTTATGGGGTTTCTCTCTAGTGTGAGTTCTCTCATGTTGTTTAAGATAAGAATATCGACTGAAGGCTTTCTCACAGAGATGACATTTATGGGGTTTCTCTCCAGTGTGAATTTTCTTGTGTTCTTTAAGATAAGAATATTGACTGAATGCTTTCCCACATAGCTGACATTCATGGTGTTTCTCTCCACTGTGATTTCTTTCATGACGTTTAAGAGAAAAATGATGACTGAAGGCTTTCCCACATTGATGGCATTCATGGGGTTTTTCTCCAGTGTGAATTTTCTTATGATATTTAAGGGAAGTATATTGACTGAATGCTTTCCCACATATGTGACATTTATGGGGTTTCTCTCCAGTGTGAGTCCTCTCATGTTGTCTCAGAGTAGAATGCTGCCTGAAGGCTTTCCCACAGAAATGACATTTATGGGGTTTCTCTCCAGTGTGAGTCCTCTCATGTAGTCTCAGAGTAGAATATCGACTGAAGGCTTTCCTACATAAGTGACATTCATAGGGTTTCTCTCCAGTGTGAGTTTTCTTGTGTTTCTTAAGATAAGAATATTGACTGAATGCTTTTTCACATAGGTGACATTGATGGGGTTTCTCTCCAGTGTGAGTTATCTCATGACGTTTAAGGTAAGAATATTGACTGAAGGTTTTCCCACATATGTGACATTTATGGGGTTTCTCTCCAGTGTGAGAATGCTCATGTTGTCTCAGAGTAGAATACTGACTGAAGGCTTTCTCACAGAGATGACACTTATGGGGTTTCTCTCCAGTGTGAGTTCTCTCATGTTGTTTAAGATAAGAATATCGACTGAAGGCTTTCTCACAGAGATGACATTTATGGGGTTTCTCTCCAGTGTGAGTTCTCTCATGTTGTTTAAGATAAGAATTTTGACTGAAGGCTTTCTTACAAAAATGACATTCATAGGGTTTCTCTCCAGTGTGAGTTTTCTTGTGTTCTTTAAGATAAGAATATTGACTGAATGCTTTTCCACATAGCTGACATTCATGGTGTTTCTCTCCACTGTGACTTCTTTCATGACGTTTAAGAGAAAAATAATGACTGAAGGCTTTCCCACATTGATAGCATTCATGGGGTTTTTCTCCAGTGTGAATTTTCTTATGGTATTTAAGGGAAGAATATCGACTGAATGCTTTCCCACATATGTGACATTTATGGGGTTTCTCTCCAGTGTGAGTCCTCTCATGTTGTTTAAGATGAGAATATTGGCTAAAGGCTTTCCCACATAGATGACATTCATGAGGTTTTTCTCCAGTGTGAGTTCCATTGTGTTGTCTGAAGTCAGAGTGGTATATACTGGTTTTAGCACTTTGGTGATATTCATATGATTTACTTCTAGGGTGAATCTGCTTATGTTCATTAAAAGATGAATGGTCACCGAGGACTGTTGCAAGTGATTTCCTGAAATATTGTTTCTTTGTCATGTGAATTAAATCATGCTGGGTCATTGTTGATGTGTGAGAGGAATCTTCTTGCAAAGAATTACATTTAAAGGAATTCCTTTGGGTGTGAGATCTCTGCTGTGGGGAATTAGAAGAGAGACTGTAAAACATTTTTCCACATATATGAAATTCTCCATTTCCCTATATATGAATTCTTGTTTTATCCTCTAGTGATAGTCTCCAATTAAAAATCTTTCCCATGTTAGTTTTATATATACATTATTCTTCTCCATATATGGAGATTTTATCTATTATACCTATCTAATTGCAGAACTGTCTGATGAATTTTGAATTTCAGGATCATTCAAAGATTATATATGTGAAAACTATTTATGCAATTCATTCTTTATATAAACTCAGGTTAGAGTTCTGTGTTTAGGTTAATTTTTCTCTAAAGACAAACTATAACAGATTTTTGCTGGATTAGTGTTTAATCCCAATATTAATTACAATTTTCTGGCTTTACTAAATTCCTAATTCATTCCATACCTGGGAATGAATACCTTTGGAATGCTAGGGTTCACACAATGAAGCTTACCGTTGACATGATTTCAGAAGTGACTTTCCTACAGATTCGTGGGTTACATATCATTTCTATCATTTCCCATGTTTTAAAGGAACTTTTCCTGCCTGTAGCATTTGGAAAAACAGAATAAATTATTAGAGTAGTATTAGGGGGATGAAAATATTGGAACGTTGCAAGTATCCCTGTTAGTGTATTTCCAACATTCACAATTAGCAGGAAAAGAATATCAAATTAATGAATACTCTAGGCACAAGAAAACACTATAGGACATTACAATTAGAAACAATTTTCATGCATGGGATATGAGAAAAAAAGAAGTTGAGATGTCAGGGAGGTTATAAAAATAGGGAAAAATCTTTCAAGAATAGGACCAGGATGAAGATTATTATATGAAAATTTAATTACAATTGCAAATGAATATCCCTTTCCTAAAGTTAAAGATACGAATAGAGCTTGAGAAGTGTGTGGAATAGTGAATCCATGTGACTTAAATTCCCCCAATATCATAAGCCACATTTCAGAAATCATAACTCATTTGAAATGAAAACTGTTTGCTACAGTCAGCTTTCGCTTTAGCACACAATGATATGTTTAAAATAAGTTTTTCTTCTTAAAAAAATGAAAGTAAACCTGAAGATATTGTAATTCAATTAAGGATACTGCAGTTAATATTTTCAAACTCCTACTCACTATATCACAAGACTCTTCTTCTAATGTACAAGTCCTTAAAGCTCACCAAGACTCAGGAATTGAGGAAATCCTATTCCTTCTCTCCACACTTCTCCTTGTTCCAACTGGGAAAGCACATCTAAACTGCAGACTTGATATCCAGTTTATTTTTAAAAAGATATCATGATTTCGAGTTGTGATAGTAACAGCAATGATCATGATGTAGATGTCAGGTTACCAACAAATAAGGTAAGTAATGAAGGCCAGCAATGCAACAATACCTTGAACTCAGATCATTGATAATTTTCCAACAAAAAGATGTAACTTTTGGCCTTTTGCCCATTTCAGTGAGGACCACAGTTGTTGCTATGAGTGCACAAGTTCAAAGACGGACTGTAGAATACTTTATATTATATATGAGGAGAAATCTGTGTTTCCACAGTGATTTAATATTGTGTTAAAAAATAAACCAATAAACATAAATTCAAGCAGAACAATTTAAATTCTATGTGGAAAAAGATATATGCAATGTTTTTTTTTACTACTGTGTTCTTAAGCCTCATTATACTGTTTGGTGCAGAATACTTATTTCAGCCCAGTCAATTATTTATCTATTCAAAGAGTAATCATTGAGTTATCAACTCAGTCCTGAGTTTTAGAAATTGAGATTCAAAAGGAATACTATGTTATGGTCAATAAGATTAAATTCTATTGGGGTGAAGTAAACATACATAAAGATAAGGAAACAAATTTTATTTAGGTAGTTGCATGTTTCATAAAATGATATAAATCTATTATAATTATAAAATATAATAGAAGAGAAAATAAAGATCATTATGTGGAGAAGCTGATCTAGATATTTGGATAAATAAATGGAAGATGATATAACATAAAAATATCAGTAGATTGTAGTTATGTAGGTTAGATAGATGGTAAATAGACAGATACAGATGGTAGATAAATTTTGAGTGTCTTACCCACTGAGGCCAGATGACTAATATTCTCTAGCATCACATCTCTGAACAGTTTTCTCTGGGATGTGTCTAGCAGGTCCCATTCTTCCTGGGTGAAGTCAATAGCCACATCTTTGAAAGTCACTAACTCCTAAAACATCACAGAAATTTGAATTCACACAGACTTATCCTTACCTATGTCCAGAGTGTAGTGCTCAAAATAACAGCACTAAAGACACAGAGACTGTGCATATAAAACTCAAAATGTGTGTGGGATTCTAGTAACATCATTACCAATGCTGAACCACCATCTGTCTTTCAGGTATACTCACAGACACAATCTGAATACACAATATCCCATTGTGAAAGAAAATCTTATCACATGTGGTGGGAAATAGACCTGAAAATTTCCCAATAAACTGTTAATTATTTCTTCCTGCTGCTGATTATAAAGTTTTCAATCAAACATTCATAATTAAAACAATCTTTCCCACCAATTTTCAGTAAATCTACACTTATCATAAGTCAACCGATATCCATGATATACTATTTAAAATATGAGCGTGGTTAGATTATTACCCTATATATATATAGACTCATTTTCATTTATAAAATCATTTAAGGATATATTATGCATTTTGACAAAGTCAATGAACCAAAGTATGAAGTGATTTCTAGTTAAATTCAATTCATGGATCTATTATTCATTAAAACGGAAAGGAACTTTGAATCAATATCCAGAATTCTGCAGAACTAAACAGGTTTCATACAGAACTCAGGATGGGTAAGGCCTGCTTCCCTCAGCCCTAAATATCTCAGATATTCATTGAAAGGTGTCAAGTACAGATGGCTCAGGGTTACAAGCGAGGGACTCCCAAGACCATTTTACTGATTCATGGCTATAGACGGATCATTCCTGTGGCAGAAGGCCTCTATTTTCAACATTTTCTGGGGCCTACAAATACCAGTTTTTATTATCTATGTTCTATCTTCATTTCATCTGTTTCTTAAAGATAAAGTATCCCATTCAATTTCTCTTCTCTCCAAATCTTCAAAAACATTTATAGGGACATAAATTTTATTCTACCTATTTTAGAGTTCCATCACCTCTATTCACCACAAGCCTAGATCAATCCCAGGCACTAACATTATTCATGAATACTTTATTTCTCCAATGAGGCCATTGATTTGGGTGAGAAAACGAAAATATCTCTGATATTTTCAGAGACTATGTAGCCTTTATGGAAGCTGAAACCAACTCTTTTAATGGTTGGAAGGAGATTACTTATTGATCAGTCCCTAAATTACCAGAACTCTTCAAGAGTCTTGTATAAACTTAAGCTCAGAAACTTGAATAGCACCTGAATGCAGCTGAAATATCCACACTACAAGAGAAATTTTCCCATCTGCTGGCAACAGAGGTGCAATTTCAGCTAAATAAGAAACCCTTACTCACCTGTGATTGCATTATGAATATCTCAGCTAGCATCTATCTTCCTCTGGATTTTTACTCACAACCAAACAGAAGGTGAGCAAAGCTGAAAATGGAGAAAGAAGTTTTAAGATTCAAATCTTGGGAAGTGGATGTGGCTACCTACTCTATGGGAGGACCCGGAGAGAGGAAGGGGAGGGAAGGAAGGAGGGAAATAAAATAAATAAATCTTCTTAAAAAAGATTCAACTCTTGATCAGAATTATCATGCCCACCTGTCAAGAAGGTCAAATCCTTTACCTGGAAATAATCCAACTCAATCAACTATAGGAACATGAAGGGTGCTCCAAGAGAAAGAAAAGGTAGACTCCCATTTCCTAAGTGTCAAGAGGCTGGAGGTTTTCTCTGGCTATTAAAGATGAATTGAATGCACAACAGTGTGATTATACTGAAAGCAATTGACTATAACCTTTGGATAGATTATATAGTCTGTGAATATATCTCAATAAAACTGCTTTAAGGACAAATGAGTTTATATGGCTATGAGTCTCCAAAAAAGAGCCAGGAGGTTATCAGATGGGTCGCCCTTATGCACACTTCAGCAGAGTCCCAAAGACAGATAATGTAGATATTGGTTCTTCTGAGGGCTACAGAGACCCACAGGTTCTATGGTCATGGCAGATGGAGTTCAGTGCCATGTCAGTTGGCCCTTCTTTGGAGTTTGTGTTTCTGTGTGATGGTGCTTGACTCAGATGTGATCTTTTTTTCACAAGCCTCTCCTGTTACGTTTACCAGAACTGTAGTTGGTGCTGGGGTTTAATATATACCAGAGGACCTGAATCTCTGGACTGACCATATGATAGCCAGGCCCTGAGCCTCAACAGACTTCAGCTCCTACACTCTGGTTTATTGGACTTACCCCACTCAGCTAACATAGAGGTGAAGAAGGTCAACCACCATACCATGGAGCCAAGAGTGGCTACAACTGAAAGCAGGAGGATTGCATCCAGCATCCATGTGGAATCTAAGCCCCCTCTTGATATAGATGTGGAGTGGACACAACCAATCCAAGGTCCACAGGATGGAGAAATAGAGAATGGATTAGAGTGGACTTACTGATATTCTATTCATGAACTACTGTGATTAGTAATCGAAGAAAATATGGCATTGGTGTGGAGAAAGTGGCCATGGTGGCTGCTGAGTGTGGGGAATGGGAAGAAGAGATGAGACGTGGAGGCGTTTTCAGGACTTGGAGTTGTACTGGGTGGTGCTGCAGGGACAATTACCGGACATTGTATGTCCTCCCATGGCCCACTGGATGGAACGTGGGAGAGTGTGGGCTATGATGTGGACCACTGACCATGAGGTGCAGCGGTGCTCAGAGATATTCACCAAATGCAATGAATGTCTCATGATGATGGAGGAGATTGTTGCTATGGGGGGAGGAGTGGGGTGAGAGGGGTGGGGGGTATATGGGGACCTCATATTTTCTGAATGTAATAAAAAAATGAAATAATAAAATAAAATAAAAAAAGAAAGTAGAGTTGTTATGTGTTCCTCACCCAGATTCCCCTAATGTTAAGATCTCATAAACAGGGAAGTGGACTTGGCCCAGTGGTTAGGGCATCCGTCTACCACATGGGAGGTCCACGGTTTAAACCCTGGGCCTCCTTGACCCGTGTGGAGCTGGCCCCTGCTCAGTGCTGATGTGCGCAAGGAGTGCTAAGCCACGCAGGGGTGTCCCCCGCGTAGGGAAGCCCCACGTGCAAGGAGTGCATCCTGTAGGGAGAGCCGCCCAGCATGAAAGAAAGTGCAGCCTTCCCAGGAATGGTGCCGCACACACAGAGAGCTGACACAAGATGACGCAACAAAAAGAAACACAGATTCCCATTCTGCTGACAATAACAGAAGCGAAGAAAGAAGAACACACAGCAAATAGACACAGAGAACAGACAACCGGGGTGGGGGTGAGGGGAGATAAATAAATAAATAAATACTTTTTTTTTAAAAGGGCTTTGATTGGGCAATGTCAACAGGATGTTGTATCCCCACCCCTGGGTGTGTAGGGACTCATGGATAAAAGGCATGGCACAGGACAGAGTTGAAGGGTTTTGATGTTGGAGTTTTGATGTTGGAGTTTGATGCTGAAGTCTTAAGCTGGAGCCCTGGGAAGTAAGCACACATAGGAAAGAGAAGCAAGCCCAGAAAGAAGCAAGATTTGAGAATAGAGAAACCCAGAAAGCCTTGCAGATGTTGGCAGCCATCTTGCTTCAACATGTGGAAACAGTCTTTAGAGAGGGAAGTAACTTCTGCTTTATGGCCTTATATCTGTAAGCTCCTATCCCAAATAAATACTCTTAAAAAAACCAACTAATATCTGGTATTTTGCATCAGCACCCCTTTAATTGACTAATATAACTATCCTATGGCATATCCTTAAATTCTTTTATGTGACATAGCTAAGAACATAGAAGCTCAGAACCCAGAGAATTCTGCTAACATATTTGGCAACCCATGGCAGAAGACAAAGGGGCAAGTAATAATTCCTGACCCCCAGAATAAACTGGTAAGTTTTTAATTAAAACTTATCTATGCCCACATATATTATATTAGTAAGGCCCCTGAGACTCTCATCCTGGGCTGTGCCCAGAAGTTTGTTCCTTACTCAGCCCCCAGATTACCTCTGGGGACCCTAAGACTGTTTGTCTGTAAGTTGCAGAATAATCAGTCTCTGCTTCTTAAAATTGGTCCCTGGCAGTAGCCATAAAATGAGTTCTCTCTAATGGCCACTTTCTAAGACCTCTGCAAGAGTAGGCCAAAAGAAAGGTACTGATCCAGTGCCTTTTCTAGTGGGAAAGCCCAGATGGAAAGTTTAGGTCTGGAAACCAGACCCGGATGTTTCCCAAGACCTCTAAGCCTCTGGGGATGACCAGAGACATAAGACAGCCAATCCCCAGGACATAGGAACATTGAACTTCCAGGATACTTGCTTAGCGAGAAATCCATTCAATCAGGTCTAATAGTGGGATGCCCCAAGACTGATAAATATATTTAACTTCCATTAGGATAACAGGCAGTTTTTCCAGCATTCCAGCAGACATCCATTGTGGTATCTTAGGAACTGGGAAAACCTGCCTACCCTTCCTCTAAAATGGAAGAAGCTAATCTTTGCCATCACACCACATGGCTACAGTAGGGTTGAGAATGGACTTTATATGGGAAAGTAAATTCCAGTTGTGTTTCTGTAAGAGGAAAGAAGCAGACAGTTAGATCTGAGGGTCAGACTATGTGGTCATGTCTCCTTAAAGGGATGAGGAAATGTACTACCAAACCAGTCAATTTTAGTAAGCTCTGGAAAATTAGAGGCATGATGAAAACCTAGCCTTCTTTCATGGAAAGCTGGTAGAGGCAATACAAATGCCCTCTGGTAGATCCTGATTCTAGGAAAGAACAAATCCTCCTATGAATTCACTTTATTAGCCAGTCTGCGTTGGATTTTTGTAGAAAGCTGTAAAAACAAAACAAAACTTTCCCTATGCCCCCAAACACCCATTTGCTCCCATTTAGAAATGGCCTTTTCAGTTTTCCACAATCAAGACCATGCCACCAAGATGGAAAAGGCAAGGAGCAGTAGGCACAGGGTCCAGTACAGACTCACCTTTCAACTGTCACCATTAAAGCCACTGTCATCTCAGGGCCATACTAATCCAGGGTCCACATCAGTAGGAACACAGCCCCAAGCTGCTTTACCACCCAGACCACCAGGACCTTACCCCAGGGCAGGACAGAAGAGGCCTAAAGCTAAATGTGAACCTTCAACCATGAGGAGATTTGGGTGTACCTTGACATGGCAGGTAAGATTGTTAATTTCTTAATTAACATGGGAGCCAATTACTCAGTCCCGGCCTGAACTCCAGATCGATCTAGCCTCAGTTGTGCATAATAAGGGGAGGGGAAAAAGAACTAGGCCATGTACTAAACATTTCCCCTGCCTCTGGTCAATGACTGATAAGGTTCCTGGTTATTCCTAACTCATACTCATTTGCAACACTCCAATGCTTCCAGTGAAAAAGCCTCACAGGGCTTTTCTTCTTGCAGGAGGTAAAAATGGGATGCAGCCCCCAGAGCAGCCCCAATTCATCCTTCATCATGGGCAGGATTTCTCTGGATGCCCCCAGGCTCATACCTAGCAGATGCCTAAGGAATTTCCTGGGGGAACTTTGCTAGAAGGTCCTGCACAAGGTTTCTGCCAGGGGAAGACACTGGGAGCTTTGTATGAAGGTGAGTCTAAAGATAGGTCTTTCCCTAAACTAAGTATGTGTGTAATAATCTATCTTTTGTACTAATCTGTGCTTGCTTTAACTTTGTCAGTCTGTACATGTCTAGGAACTTGTAAAACAGATTTGGGGTTTGCCTGTTACAAAATGGATAATGGTAAAAGGTAACCTAAAAATAAGTCTTCAAAGTTCAGCACTATCTTCCAATTAGATTTGATATATAAAAAAAATCTCATGGAATTAATTCAAGTGTTGGAAAAGTGGGGAATCTTAGGAACATAAATGTTACCAATAAAATAGTTTAGTTGCTTAGTTAATAAACAAAAGTGTCCAATTTGTTTTGAAGTAAAAAGAGTTATGATCATTATATAGCTGCTTTTATATTATAAAACAGCAGAATGACAATATATGAAAATTCTATAACTGGGTGGATTTAGTCTAGACCTACTATTGTGATGGTAATATTAGACTAATATACCTTTGTTTCCACTATTACTTCAGTTTAGCCTTACCCTTGCTTATCCTTGCAATAGAAATGGTAATTAAAAACTGAACTTACTTTGATTATGGTTATTTTGAGACTAGATTATCTCCAAGACATACTATTGTGATGGTAATTCTAAATTAAACTTAACCTTTGTTTATGGTTACTTCAAATCAAGCCTCATGCTTGCATATTCTTGCTATTATTATAGTAATTCTTTTATCCAGAGGAATGAATTTAAATTTATTTCAATGAATTATTTTGCTCAAACTTCTATTTTACTATCTTATGTGAAATAAGTATGATAAAAAATTTCATTAATAACAGCAATAAGCACCATATTATTTTAGAACAAATCTAAAGCAGCATTTTTCCTAAGTTGACTTTTCAACACCTAAATCACAATTTCTTCTTTTGCCTTTGGTTATCCCTGATTGAAAACCATACCCATACAATGAGATAATAAGTGGATAAAGATAGAGTGAGCAAAAATTCACAAATGCTATAAAACCTCAAGGAAAAATGGAATAATTTGCATTTCACTTCCTTTCCCTTGCTGATTTCTGGGACAAAGCTAAAAGATAAGCATGACATGTCTAGGCCCCACCCCTAGCCTACATAGCAGCCACAACTTGCAGAACCTGCAAGTTTATTATTAACCTGCCCCATTGTAGAAGGTGACCAGCCATTAACTCAGAAGGAGCCACATCCCATGACATAGAACAGCCCCATCCAGAGCCTAACATGTCCAGATACAGTTCATTTACTCACAAGAATAGGCAAAGCCACATGACCCCACTGACCCGCCCACACACCTCTAGAGTTTACTACCCATAGTCCTCTGCCCCCTAGCAACTCCTATAGGCCCTTGGGTCTTACCTAAGCCCAAGCCCACTCCCACTAACTAAGCATGTTCCCACCTACAGATGTACTGCATAAATTCATAATCTACTCTGCCAGAAGCGGGCTGAAGTCTATTCTTCAGACCCTCTCCATTGGGAGATATTCCCAATAAATCCTTGCCTGCAATCACTGGTTTCCATGTTCCAATTGTCTCACCCCAACATCTAACATTTGGTGCCAGAAACCTGGAATCTGGAAAGAGGAGACCCCTGCCACCATATTTTGCAACCTGGGAAGCAGTGAGCAGCAGCAGTTCACTTGGGGTTATTTCCAGATCCTGGTAGATGAGCTTGTTGCCTGATCTTGGAAAGAGGAAGCAATGGGCAGAAGCAGCTCACCCAGGCTTACTCCTCAATCCTGATTGTGCAACTATGGGTCCTATCCTCCTTTTCACCCTCTCCCAGGACTCCCCAGAGCAAACCCCACAGACACTTGGCATTGTGTTGAGACTGGCAGACTGGTGAGAGACCTACCCTTGCTGCCACTGTAACTCCATCCAACACTGGACTCTGATTACCATCTGGGTGAGGTAAGGGAATTCTCTTCTGGAGGATCCTGTTCTTTCTCCCATTGTTTTAGACAACTCTGTAAATCCTAGCTAGTTCAGTGATCCTCTCTGTTTTGGGGGACTATAGCAGGTGCCTGGCCTGCAACTCCAGAAGCCCCTCAGGAATCAGAGCTGTCTGATCCTGAGTGTGGACTTCCTGTGGATAAGGTTCTTTGACTTGGGGATGCCTGACTTGCTCAAGCAACCTTTGAGAGTCCTTGACCTCATTCCAGCTTCTGAAAATGGGAAAGACTCCTTTGGCTCCTCTGTAAACTACACCACTGGGCTGCCTCTGTCAGAACCTTAAAATCTTATATCCTGAAGGAAATATCAGACCCAAGAAACTTATCTACTACTCCACTACAATTTGGCTTCAATACAAACTGGAACATGAAAATCAATGGCCAGAACATGGTACCTTTGACATACAGATCCTTAGAGATCTGGAAAACATCCAATGCAATGGCAAGTGGCTAGAGGTCCCTTAT